>NW_009723310.1:131718-145859 GCF_000703405.1 Apaloderma vittatum | reverse complement strand
TTCTTTGTTTTTTTTTTTTAACTTTGTATGCAGCGGTAGGCATGCAGTGGCCTACAATGCTTTTCTGCTTTAGCTCTGTATACCTTCAGGAGATTAATTTAAATGCAAAAGTCTTTTTAGATTTTAGCAATTCATTGAGTATGCTGGGGCTGGGCACAGGGAGCTAAGTGGGCCAGGAAGAAGCTTGGCCCAAACTGATAGCACTCGGCCAGTAGCCAGAAGAAAGCTTTTAAAATTGCTTATGCTGCTTTGTAGCACAGGACATAGTACTTACTATTCATAGAACCGTAGAATCATAGAACAATTCAGGTTGGAAAAGACCATTGGGATCATCAAGTCCAACCATTAACCCTACACTACAAGTTCACCCCTAAACCACATCACCCAGCACCACACCTAAACGACACTTGAACACATCCAGGGATGACGACTCAACCACCTCCCCAGGCAGTCTGTTCCAGTGTCTGACCACTCTTTCTGTGAAGAATTTCTTCCTAATGTCCAGCCTAAACCTGCCCTGTTGCAACTTGCAACCATTCCCCTTGGTTCTGTCCCTAATTACCTGTGAGAAGAGACCAGCACCAACCTCTCCACAATGTCCTTTCAAGTAATTGTAGAGCATGATGAGATCCCCCCTCAGCCTCCTCTTCGTCAAACTGAACAGACCCAGCTCCCTCAATCGCTCCTCATAAGGTCTGTTCTCCAGTGACCTTCACCAGCTTTGTTGCCTCCTCTGCACTCGCTCCAGCACCTCAGGCCAAAAGGAATTTTTAAAGCTATTAGGGTGAACAGCGCACAGAGCTGTGGCAGGTGTGACTATCTTAGGCAACGCTTTTCTCAAACCCAAGCATTACCGCAAGCAGCCAGGTCTCCCACAGGCACCCGTTATACTTTTTGGTTAGAAATTGTTTGGTGTTTTTTTGTGGTTTTTTTTGCTTTCCCCTTCTTCCGTCTCAGTTTGAGTTACAGCCCGTGTCGCAGAGGGGTTAGTTGTGTGAACACCTGCTCGCAGAGCATCTTGACTGTGAAGAGGTGAAGCCCGAGCAATTTTGAGCGATTTTGAGGAGCGTGAAATAACCCAAGAGGAGCGGTGCGGAGCGTCAGGGCTGTCTGGGAGGTTAGAGCTTGTTTTTTGGTGAGAGAAGGGACAAATCCTCAAGATGGCCTTCAGAGTGCTCAATTATATATATTGGTATAGACTTAATCGGATTTAACATTTATGGGGCCGTATGCCTGGGGTTTTCCATCTAAGCCAAGTGCAGTAGATGTTGGGGATCGAGCATCTATTTTGGGGCTCCTGCTCGAGATCCTCAGCTGTGTCTCTCCCCGGAGCCGAATTGGGACCTCTGCTGTTAGAAGTGCTGGTCATAAGACAAGGATCCAACCACCCGAAGAGATGAAGTGTAAGAGCTCTGCAAGACCTGGCTTGCTTTGGCGCCGAGAACACCAGGACAGTACGGTCCCTTTAATGTAAATGGTAAATTATGGCTCTTTTCCCCCAAAAAAGCGAAGGATGGCAAGCGACAGGGATGGTGCCGTGTCGTTACGTGCTGAATAAACTGCTGCCCCTCATCACTGCAGCAGTGGTGAAGCAAAACAGCTCTTTTAGGCTGGGTTTGACTTGGGGTTTTTTTTTTGTGTTTTGGTTTTTTTTTTCTTCCAGATTGGCCAGAGAGGAAGTGTTGTGCATAAACCGCTTGGGCAAGGCTGTAGGCTGAGAGAGGCTGCGACCTGGGCGAGTTGAAAAATGAGACTAATTTCTGTTGCATCACACCTCGATTGTCTCCTACGGTTAGCGCTAAGGCACATCCCAAAGAAATAAGCTAGGAAAGAGTTTTAATTTTGTTAATGGGTGCAGGTGCTATTTTCACCTTTTTATTCTGCCTTAGATAAGATCAACCTCTGGTCTCTGTTTGGGGATAACAGGAGTGGGTTTTGTAGAATGTATCCATACAATTACAAATACCATTTTTGCTCCAGGAAGCAACAAAAAGCTACTGTACTGTTTGGGTTCTTGATATTTTTTGTTGTTGTTCTGGTAGAATTAAGGGAACAGTTGAACTTCTCCAAACTTGCAGTCCCGAAGCCACTGGTTGTTTAACATCTTGAGCTCTTACCCAGCGGTCAGTTGGTCGCTCTTACATGACTTCTCTTCATGACTTATGTGTAAAATAGCAAGTGGGGAGCTTTCTGCTTTAACAGGTTGTTAGAAGTTAAAGCGCGGCTCTTAAAGTATGTGCGCTCCTTGTAGTACAAAGTTTAGAATCTTTCAAATAGGTCAAAAGTACTTGATGTTCTGGGTGTGCAGAGAAGCAATTAAACGTGTCGGCAGCTGTTCCAACCTGCAGCTGAACTGCCAGCTTGGTAGAGGCGTCTAAGTACTTGTATAAGGCACCAAAATGCTTTTTAAAATTCCCCTCCTGTTAAGCTTAATGGAATAAGAAAAAATAACTTATTTTCATTTTTTTATTATCTGAATTGCTAAACAGGCAATAAACTGTGGCTTTGTTCTACAAAGGAATTGCTGGAAGTTAGATGAGCTTCGCTGCTGGGGTTTTTGGGTTTGGTTTTTTTTTTTTTTTGGTCAAAGCTGCAGGAACTTTATCATACAAAGCTCACAGTTTCCTGTATATTTTGTTTCATTCTTCTTCTAGTTTTAGCTTTCTGAATATTATATTTCCAGGAGGGAATGTGCTGCTTTTAATGGTCTGGGAATGCTGAATGGGTGAAATAATCTTGAATCCAAAGCACAAGGTCAGAAGAGCTAGGAACAAATGTTTTCCAATTTATTTCTCGGGTTCAGTTGAAAATACTCTTAATATTAAGCAGTGCCTGCAGTCCACACTGGTTTACAGTGGTTGCTGGCATTGGTTAAATTACCTTATAAACAGTTTGTAGTTACATTTTCAAGCTTTTTAATGCTTAATGTGAAGTATTACATTTATCTTTTTTTTTTGTCTATATATATAAATTATGGACTTGCTGAATGAGTTAAATTGAACTTTGTCTTTTTTGATATTTAGTTTAGCTTTGTGTTTTGATAACACATACATACCTCAGCCAGTGGGGAAATAAAACTCTTTGTATCACTCTTAAATGCTTTAAATAATATCAGATGTATGCTGGGTTTGGCTGTTCCTTCCTCTGGAGTCGGGTGGGGTTGTTTTTTGGAGTTGATCTGGGTTCAGATAGACATTGAGGTGTTTTAAACTTACTCTGAGTACATTATGCTTGTCTTTCGAAAATGACAGTACGTGTCCCACTGGCCTTTAAAATACACCCCGGGGGAGAGGAATTTTGAAAACCAGAGAGAGAGGGGTCATACTTCACTAGGGATATTAGCAAATTATCGGTGGGAATTTGCAACATATTTTTGGGTGGTGTGAGGGTTTTTTTGTTTATTGTTTTGGGGGTCTTTTTGTTAGGTTGGTTTTTTTTTTTACTTCGCTCTTTACTTAGGAATGTAACAATAGATGCTCTGTTACAGAAAGACGAATAGCAACTTCAAATATTTGTCAGAGGTACCTGGCAGTGCTGCTGTTCTGCAGGTGATGCTTCCAAACCCGCAGTGGGTGATGTTGTAATTACTTAAGATTTAATATGGTTACTGAATATGTGTGGATCTTGCTGTGAAAAATTAAATTCATCAAAATTATTTCTAGCTTAACTGGTGAGGGTAGATGAAACGGCTCAAAGGGAATAATTGCCAACATTTTTCTCTCTGTAATACGCAGTTGTTAGATGCCCTTAAATATTGCAAGTATTAAAAAAATAAATATGAAGGGTAATCTAAGGCTTAGTAAAATCTGCTCCGTGGAACGTAAAGCTGGAGGAGAAATTACTTTGGCAGCAATTCCTCCGAGTCAGATTCATCCCCAGCAGATACACTCAGGTGTCTTATGGATTGCTCCTTGAGAAATCCCTGTAACTAAAGACACAACAACCTGTAATCAAAACCTGATGTTTTCATTTTGCTCCCAGAAGTACCAAATTCCAATAGTCTGCTGAAGCGATGCTGCCTGTGGGTTGGCTCTAACTTGATTTTGAGAGTTGTTAGCAACAGCGATGGCTTCGGGGTGGGATTAATGACTGAAGCACGGATAATTGCAGTGATTTAGAGAAGGTTTCCTCTTCCAGATGATTGGGGTTCCTCTTTATATCTGGGCTTCATAATACAGAAAAACTGGGAGAAGAGAAGGGAGGAACTGGGAGAAACAGTAAAAGGTCCAAATAACTACATCTCTATTAAAGTCAGCGTCTTTTTGAAGTGACACAACTTCTATTTTTCTTCCAAAGAAAAAAAGCAAATATTTTGTAAGTTCTCATGCATATTCCTTACTCCATTATTATAGTCTTTTCCAGAAATGCCGTGATTTAAATGGCTTTGGTTCTATAAAGCACGTTACCAGAAGCGCCGTCGTTTTAACGTGTGCTTTCTTGCAGAATGGGTGTTTTATGAGAACTGCCCTCGATACCCACAAAATAGCAACAGGATGGGAGAAATACGTGGTGGTTGGAAATAAGCATCGAAGGAGCTACAAAAAGGGGGAAAAAAATAAATAAAAGATGTCCCTGTTTGAATTTTACTATTAGGGATGTATCTTTCGGGGAACAAACCTTTTGGATGAATGATTTCCCTAGCGGGAATGAGAATTTGTAGCCTGTCCCAAAACATCCCCGGGGAGCGAATGAAAGATTCATAAGGCGAAATGGAGAAACAAAATTTTCCCTTGCAAGGCAGCACCCTTTAATGGCATTTTTGCAAGGTGGATCTGTTAGAGAAGAGCTGTTCCTAGGAGAGAGATGAGAAAGCTTGCAAAAAAAATAGGCTAATACTTTGGATTTGATGCTGTATTGAAGTATATGCTGTAAAGAGTAGTTGGGAATGTTGCTGGGAACATCTTCCTATGGCTGTAATTAGGAAAAGTAAATTAAGCTTACTTTCCTCAGGTAAGCAAGGTTTTGATAAGGCTTTGGTTGGAGGTGGAATAGTATTTTTGAGGGGAAAGGGAGTAGAAGAGTTTCTTCTGTGCTTGAGTTTGGTGAACCACTTGCCTCATACTTTTCAAGTTAAAAAAAAAAATACTAAAACCATCATCTGTGTTCAAGTCGACTTGTTTGTGGCCGGAGGCAGAAAAAAACTCGGCTTAATTTTACTTTAGGTTGTGAATTTGGTCATTGATGGAGGCAAAAAAAGGAAAAAGACAAGCATCTGTCTCTTAAACTGAAGAAACTTGATAAGGAAATGAGCTGATCCTAGATGCCGTGGCCAGCAATGAGTGGAAAAAATGGTGGATTGGATAAAACACGTGTGGCAAGTGGGTAGTTGCGTGTTTCACACACTGTGCTGGTGCTTGTGAAGATGGAAAAAGGGATTTTTGCAGCCCTTCAGTAACTTCGTACTGATTTCATGGCATAACTTCTTCAGGAAAACGTGGCCTTGGGTCACAGAAGCTGTGTCCATGCCACATGCGAGTGTCCATCTGTCCGTCTGCACATTCATACCACGTGGAATAAGAAAACACACTCTCCAAAAGTGCATTTTTTCAGCTTTTCACTTTTTGGGGGATTTTGGGTTTTTTTGTTTAAGCAGCATTAGTGCAAAGACTGTTGCCTTTGGTTTGGTTTTGGTTGGGCTGTGTTTTTTGTTGTGTCATACCAGCTTCGATTTAATTAATGTTTGGATCAGCCGGGTCAGGGTTTGGCGGTGTGGGGAGGCAGATGCCCGCGTGTTGCTCACTTCGCTCTTGCTTTTGCCGTGGTCCAGCTGCTCGCCGTTCTGTGCCGCCTTTCCCACCGTTTCCGATGGAAGCACGATCCGAGGCAGATCAGATTCTGTCCGTATTTTTTTGCTCTGTGAACACGTGCCTGTTTACATCTGCCTCATTGCCATTTTGACTCTGATCCTCTTCCGACGCCAGAGGGTATCAGCCGTGACGAACAACCTCAGAGATTCTGCCGTTCTGATCCCGTGTGTTTCCATTTGTTTGTTTCTCCTTTGCCTTCTCTCCCAAGTATTTAGCAAATTTATTCTTAAATATCTTCCAGGATTTCAGGGGCCAACCTGGGAGCAGTTCGAAAGAGTCGAGATACACAAACATATGTTCTCGGTGCTAACTGGGCTTTACTTCACCGTGGAAGAAAAGCCTGAAGCACTAAGTTCTTGTTTGTTAGTTCCCATAACATGGAAACTAGTTTCCATAAAATGGAAATAAATAAATAGTTTCCATAAAATGGAAATAAATAAATAGTTTCCATAAAATGGAAATAAAACAACCTCGTTTTTTGCAGGCAGGTCTTTTTCGTTATGCAGAATTCAGTTCTAATTGACTGTTGCAGCTTGATTGGAAGCTGCTGCTAATATTTGGCAAAAACCTTCTTAAAATAAACCCTCTGACATATGTGTACTTACTGCTCACTTCCAGCACCCTGCAGCAGCTCAGCCCTGCAGATTTTGCATCTTTAAACGCCCAGATCTTTGCTGATCCAGCTTCACAAACCCGTGACGTTGCACCAACATTGCAAATGCATCGAATTCTTTTTTTATCAGCAGAAAAGGCTGGTTTGGATTCATAGGCCACATCTGCTGGTGAACTTTGTTCAGTCTGCTTTTTTTCTTTTTTTTTTTTTTCTTCCTCCCCTCTTTTGCTAGAAGAAAGGTTTGTTTGTTGGCCCCCTGCTCGGGGCGGGACAGGAATGCGATGCATGCACAGACTGCGCAGAATTTCCTGTTCAACTGCTGCTCCAGACCTCGGCGCTGGGAAAATCTCCAGATTGAGCAGCTCAGTCCTTGCTCAAACCACTAAGAAAAGCTGCAACTTCTGAAATGCTTTGATTTTTTTTTTTTAATTTATTTTTTTTATTTTACAGAATTTTTTTTTTTTAAAGGGAATCGTTGTGGTGTGCTGCTGCGTTAAATAGATCAGATTCCAGGAATATTGTTACTACACTCTTTATAGATTACTGTGGCCGAAACTAAACATTAAACTTAGTGAAGTGCTGTTGGAGCAGACAGATGACTCCAAAATGTCACTGCAAAAAGTTGTTTATTTTGTGGCATAATACATCTCTGTAATGTTGCCTACATAGTTCAGTTCCATCCAGTTAAAAATAGTAGTAGTCTTTTGGTACCGGCAGCTACTTTTTATCATTTGCTCTATTTCATTTTGCCCTTAAACTGTCTTGAAGCATCGCTTTTGCATTGCATGGATTTTACTTTAGAAGTGAAATAATCTTGTTTTAGCAAAAGGAAAAAAAAAAAAAAAGCTTGGAGTTTGCTCACTTCTGGCAGCAAACACTTGCAGTTCTGCAGCCTTGCCTTGTGTGTAGTGTGAAAGCAAGATCAAAGATTTTATTTCTTTTAACTTTTTATCATTTTATTCAAGTTGTTCTGGTCCTTTGTACATGAGGCAGCTCTATTAGCATTTCAGACTGCAAGCTGATGGAACAGTGATTGTGGGGTGTGGCTAGTTCTTCATTTCATATACTAACTTTATTTCTTTTTCAAGCAGATGCATGTTTTGAGAATTTATATCCACGGGCTTCTCCGGAACACGCCAGCGTGATGGTGGTGTTGTGTTATAGACTGGACTTCCGGAGGTCTTTTCCAGGCTCAGTGATTCTGTGTGGTTCTGTGACATGAAGTGCTGTGGCTCCTTTCAGAAAATATTAAGAAAAGGGTTGGCTGTGAACCCCGTGTATGCGCATATACGGGTGCATATACGCATTAAGAGAAGTTGAATATCCTTTTTTTAGTGTGTTCAGCAGCGACATGGTCCTACATGAAGGAGAAGCAAGTGTGTGCTGGTCAGCCTTGATGACCCGGGGCCACCTGTCCCGACCCTTGGTCCTTGCTGCTCTCTTGCGGGACGCCACGTGCTGACCAGCAGAGGAACCGAGTGCGGCTTGGGCTCTCCTCCAGCTCCGAGAACTCGGGCAAGGCTGGGTGGGCACGTTCAGCTCCTGTTTAAGCACTGTCCAGCACAGAAGGCAATGCTAGAGCAACTTGGTCTAACAGAAGGTACCCCTGCCTGTGGCAGGGTGTTGGAACTAGATGGTCTTTAGGGTCTCTTCCACCCCAAACCATTCCATGATTCTGTAAGGCAAAGGTGCAGCAGCTCCCTGGCTCATCCTGCTGGAGCTGTTACTGGAGTGCTGCTGGAGATGGACACCTCCTGCCTTCTCCTTTGTATTCTTGTCCAGCTTCTGGTCTTGGTTATTGGGAGGTGATCATGCCCCTGTACTCGGCACTCGTGAGACCGCACCTCGAGTACTGTGTCCAGTTTTGGTCACCACAGTACAAGAAGGACGTCGAGGTGCTGGAGCGGGTGCAGAGAAGGGCAACAAGGCTTGTGAGAGGTCTGGAAAACACACCCTATGAAGAGCGGCTGAGGGAACTGGGTTTGTTTAGTCTGGAGAAGAGGAGGCTGAGAGGAGACCTTATTGCCCTCTACAACTACCTAAAAGGAGGCTGGAGTGAGGCTGGTGCTGGTCTCTTCTCTCTAATTACTAATGACAGGACAAGGGGAAATGGCCTCAAGTTGCGTCAGGGGAAGGTTAGATTGGGTATTCGGAGGAAGTTCTTTCCTGAACGAGTGGTCACTGGAACAGGCTTCCCGGGGAGGTGGTGGAGTCACCAACCCTGGAGGTGCTTAAAAAAAAAGTAGATCGAGCACGTGAGGCTGTGGTGTAGTGGTTAGGTATGCTGGGATGAAGGTTGGACTAGATGATCTTCAGAGGTCCCTTCCAACCCCGAACATTCTGTGATTCTGTGATTCTGTTGCAGTGGTGAGCGATACAGGCACAAAAATGGAAGTGCTGAGTGTTAATGAGTTCCTTCCTGGCTCACAAGGAGACCTGCTTTTCAGTCCTTTGGAGATAAGCAGCACGTGTAGATCCCTCTCAAAGTTGGAAGTGGTCTCAATGTAGGCTCGTTAGCTTCAAAAGCACCGGAGCCGGAAAGGAGATGGCCCAAATCTGAGCGGTTTCATTGGAACGTGAAGGTGTTTCACTCCAAACATAATCCAGCAGGTTAATTAGGTTGTTAAAACAGCTTTTAACTTTCCAGTTTCCTTATGAAACGGGGATGCCCCTGAAGCAGTGGATCTGCCTTAAGTCTTTGAGCTGAATAACTGCAAGGAGTTGGGCTCCAAGAGATGAAATTCTTCCAACACAGGATTTCCTAACAGCAGCCCACTTGCCTTTATTTGAGCACTGCAGTGCTCTGAGACGGCCTGTTTAAATCAGGGCTGGTAGGAGAAGGTGGCACACGTGATACAAAGGTTATTCCCTCGTATCTATGGGTGTCCGACTCAACCTCAGCGTGCAGACCGAGGTGAACCAACTTCTTTATGGTTTTGGAATTTGCTTTGGCATCCGTGGGGTTTTTGTGCTGTTCTGAGCCTTTTCATGGTTTCTTATCCTTCCTTGTCAGTTAAGAGGCTTCTGGGTGCAGTCGGTGGTTTTAGAATTGACTTGCTCTATCTCCTGGTGTATCACAGCAATGTGCAGAGCAGGCAGTGCCGAGTTCCCTGTTGTGTATCAAAAAAGCGAGTTCGGAATTTCGCTGCTTTTGATCTTTAGAAAATGAGCACCCACCAACCAACAGCAGGTATTTAACCCACCCAGATTTGAGGACTGTAATAAATAATTTATGTAGGGCAGAAGAAGTTTGGTGCATTAAGCTACTGCAACAAAAAATGTCTCCAAAGCTTTGGTTAGGTGGAGGTCTTTTTGTTTCGTGCAGCTTTAGCTATCTTGAATTAATATTAGTCCCCACGATTTTTCTCCTTTTGTCCTAGATACTGCGTGAAAGTGTATTTTTATAGGACTTCTGTAGGTATGGAAAGCAAACCGTGGTGTTCTGATAGCCACTAGATAACTTCTCTTTGAATGAGATAAGCTTTTCTGGCGTAACCGTTTGATCTTAGCGTAAAGGTGCAACTTCTGAACTTATTTTCTAAAGCGTCATGAAATAAGTTTATAAGAGTAATGTTAATTTTTTTCTGTTTCCTGAAAGTTTGTAAATTGGCATCCTTTTCAGATCTGAGTGCAGTGAGCTCCTTTAGATAAAGTGAGATGAAGAAGAGATTATCTGAAAAGTAAAAATAAATTACTTTTTTTTTCCCCCCTATGTCCCCACCTGTCTTACATATTTAAACTTTTTATTTTTCTTGGCCCCTGGCCGTGTGATCGACTCCGTCCAGAGCAGACTGCTAATGCAGTGTAAGGTTTGTTGGGGAGGGGAAGTTGAATGTTTCAGACAGATTTTTCTTTCACTAAACCGATCTGCGATCCCTCCCTTCAAAGAAATAATTTCAGTGGAAAAAAATGAATCCCTTAAGTTTATTTATGTGTGGGGAGGAGGGAGATATTGCCAGCTTCAGCTGAAATGAAAATAATTCTCATGCTGAATATAAACAGAGCAGTTTGCTTGGGTTACACATGTGTGAAAATTAAACCCGTTATAGGCAAATTTTTCAGGCATGTGACCAGTGCTGTTACTGCTGTATTTTCTTCAAAGCTTATATCATAGAATCCTAGACTGGCCTAGGCTGGAAGGGACCTTAGTGATCATCTAGTCCAACCTCCCTGTCATGGGCAGGGACGCCTCTCAACTAGATCAGGCTACTCAAGGCTCCGTCCAACTTGGCCTTGAACACCTCCAGGGAGGGGGCAGCCACAACATCTCTGGGCAATTCATTCCAAAGCCTTGCCACCCTCGTACTGAAGAATTTCTTCCTAAGATCTAATCTAAATCTATTCTCCTTCAACTTAAACCCATTTCCACTTGTCCTATCGCTGGACACTCTTGTAAAAAGTCCCTCCCCAGCCTTCCTGTAGGTTCCCTTCAGGTGTTGGAAGGCAGCTATTAGGTCCCCCCGAAGTCTTCTCAAGACTGAACAATCCCAGCTCCCGCAGCCTATCCTCGTAGCAGAGCTGCTCCAGCCCCTGGATCATCCTTGTGGCCTCCTCTGAACACGCTCCAACAGATCCACGTCCCTCTTATGGTGGGGGCTCCAGAAATGGACGGACTATTCGAGGTGGGGTCTCACAAGAGCAGAGTAAAGGGGGAGAATCCCCTCTCTTGACCTGCTGACCACGCTTCTCTTGATCCATCCCAGGATGCGGTTGGCCTTCTGGGCTGCATGAGCACCCTGCCGGCTCATGTTGAGCTTCTCGTCTATCAACACCCCTGAATCCTATATGGAAGATTAAACCTTTCAGTGATAAACTGCAGGTGGCGTTTGAAACCAAAGTTACGTAGCCATCACATACAGATTTGACACCAAGTATTGTAAAATATTTTCTATCCTGGTCAATACATCATGAAAATAGGAGCTGTGTAAGCAAAGTTGATGGGCTTCTGCTACTGAACCGTTTCCAGTTTGAGTCATGTGGGATGTAAAATTGAATTTTTCTAACAAGACCAGATACAGCCTCTTAAGAAGATTGGGAATTTATGCATCTCTAATCACCTATAAATTTTGAAACCACTTCCTTTTGAAGAAAGGCTTTGTTTAATACAGCTTTATTCTGACTCACGTCTTTCCATTTTATGCTATAAACAAGGTTGTTAGCGGAGAGCTCGCGATACGCAGATGTTCACTTTATTGCATTTAGCGAGTTCATCTGTAAGCGTATGGAATGTCTTTTCATTACCCAATTTATATTATTTGGGGGAACTGGCTATTGCCTTCATTTAATTAGGAAAAATTCAGCGGTAATTAGCTCACTTCTGGGCAGTGGAGGGATGGGCTTAACTAGGAGCCCTCCGGTCCTCCCATGGTGGCTTCCTGCGGCAGCGAGTTGTGTGTAATTTCACACAGCTACAGCAAAATTTGATGGAAGAAGGCCCGAACTAAACTTTTTTCGAAGGCAGTGCATGAGAGGAAAGCTTTTTCTTCACTACGTTACTTGGGCTGCTGTTGGGACTGGCCTGGTGGGAGAATAGCAGTGCAACCCTCCTGCCTCCAGCGGGTGGTTTGAGTGGAAGGAGGTTTGAGAAGATTCTGTAAATCACCTCTATTAGCACCTTCTTTTATTAATTTCTAACGCTTGGCTGTAATATTTGGAGTTTGTTGTTTGTGGTTATTTTTCTTCCTCTTCTCTTTGTATCATCGCCCAGTATGGTCGTGTGTCTACCATTTAACCTTACGTAATTTATTTTATGCTGTGGATTCCTTATGACTTGCCAGGAAACCTCAAGAAGCACGGTTCTGTGGACCGTCTTTGGGTTCCAAAAACTTGCAGGCAATTCAAGATTTCACAAACCCAGGTAAACACACGCGTTACGAGCATTGAGGTTCATCATTAAGAATAGCATTTGGAAATTGGAGGCGAGACCCTGCGGTTTCGACTTGGAGGATCTCTACTGGAGGGACTTCCCTTCTTCTCAGGAAGAGCCATGCTGCTGTTTCGGGCTGCTGATTGTCTTTTCCAAATTCAGATAACTGGACAAAGCGCTTCACCAACAGCTCTTGCAGGCCTCCCAGGGATCCCTGCGGAGGAAGCTACGCAGGGATCTGTGCAGTCTGCCCTTCAGCACAGCGTTAAACCGTGTGGGAAAGGGAATAAGGAAATAAGGTGATAAAAGTTGGGAGGGAAAAGAGGTGCGCACTCGTGCGCGGACGCATATATGTGCATCTGTATGTAGATTTAAAACGTAACTGAAGAGTTGCAGGAAGATGACAGGATTTTGCATTGCTGGCCTCTGAAATAGCAGATGAGAGCAAATGTAGATACGTGTGAGATTTTCTGCATGAGGAAAGAATTCTTGACTTGCATTTGCAGTGATGCCTGAAACATCTACTAATGAAGAGATCTTGGGGTTACTAGATCTCCTGGAAAATCACGTTAGCACAATGCTCATTTGTTGTAAACCTCAAGTAAGATATTTGGAATTGTTTGAAAAGTAGGAGAGAACAAAGCATTGTGTGGGCATATAAATCCGCGGTGCTCTCCTTTCATCCTGGGTATTGTGTGTAATTTCCAGTCCCTGTACCCCTGCTCAAAAATCTGGATTAGAGATGGCCCAAAGGTAAGAAACAAGGAGGGTCAGAGTTATGAAACAGCTAAACTGTTGACCAAGCTGTGGACCTTCTTGTCACTAGAGACTTTTTACAAGGCCGTGTAGCAATAAGATGAAGGGTAATGGCTTTAAACTGAAAAATGGGTAGGTCTAGATGAGATGTAAGGAAGAAATTCTTCACTGTGAGGGTGGTGAGACTCTGGAGCAGGTTGCCCAGAGAAACTGTGGAGGCCCCCTCCCTGGGGGTGTTCGAAGCCCCCAGGTTGGACGGGGCTTTGAGCAACCTGGTCTGGTGGGAGGTGTCCCTGCCCATGGCAGGGGGATTGCAACTAGATGATCTTTAAGGTCCCTTCCAGCCCAAACCATTCTGCGATTCTGTGATACTTTGGGCACTAGAAGTTGGTGTAGTTTCAAAACATAATGGGACAAAGCCGCAGAAGAGGAATTTGTTGACGACTGTTACGTGCACAGTTGATGGCTTCAGGTGAGGTTAAACTTGGTTAGAATGTGCCTGGAGTGATGTCAAGGGAAAACATCGCTCCAGTCTTTTAAGTTACACCTTTCTTCAGCTCCTCTGCAGATATCTGCTGATTGCAGTCTTCTCTGCTTTCACAGAAAACATGTTTTCATATTGTGAAGTTGTTTTGCCTGGGTTTTCTTGGTGCACAGCGCTCTCAGGCTCGGTGCGCAGCATTTAAGTTGTAAAAGGTCGCTTAAAGTTGTCTTGAGCATCGGTACCAACAGGCGTAATGAGTGTAGTATCACCGTGCATGTAATAGGAAATTAGTTCCAGAAATCAAGGTTGTAACTCTCAAAAGATAGAAGGGCCAAAAATAAAATAAATAAAAAAACCCAGCCCTGTAAATTCCACGAGCTGGATGCTGCTGAGACTTGGTCATTAGATAATTCAGGTTATCATTCTGGTATCATCACTGCCTTGTCTCTAGTCTTATTAGGAGCACTGGGGTTTTGTCCTCCGCGATTTTGTTCTCATTAAAATTTGCTGGTGTCCAGAATATCTAAATGTATAGTTTTAGTTGTTGTATTTGTACTGTGCTTCAAGAAAAGCAAATCTAGCAAACGGCACACACGCTGCCTGTGGTGCAGCGTA
>NW_009723310.1:119954-131683 GCF_000703405.1 Apaloderma vittatum | reverse complement strand
CATCGTTGCCAAAAAATGAGATACGGTGCAAGTATTTTCTACGTGTGCAGTACCTGTGTGCGTTAGTACAGCTCGGCACATGAAGCCGCTTGAGAAACTCCTGTTCCTTACTGCATCCAAAATAATTTTAATTTCTTAAGTCACGGTAAAGCCACTATAATACATTGTTTTTAAAAAAATAACACCTGAATTAGTGGAAAGACCTATTGGAAACGCCAGTGTATTATGAATGGTGGAATTGCCAAGATGAAAAGCAACATGAAGGTTGTTTTGGGGTTGTTTTTTTTTTTTTCTAGAACAAATATTTCAGTAAGTGAATGTGAGTGGCCAGATTTCAAATGTATAATTTGATCAAGGAAAACAAGTATTCTTAAAAGATTTGAACAGATCAGTAGCTTTTGTCTGAGTTTCTTTTGAATGTTTATTTAGGCTCTTTATTCTGTTTATTGCCTCTTTCTATACACAAAAAAAAGATACAAATGTTACTCCTTAAATTTCAGTGTTGTTCCTGTTGTTCTGCTGGGCAGCTGAGGCTGTATATGATGAATTTAATGGTGCTGTAATTCATCCCTGATCGAAAGACTTGCTCCAGCCAGCAGCTCAGAGCAGCGAGGGGTGAGCAGATCTGAGGAGCTGCTGGAGGTGAGGAGTTCAAGCATCTCTTGGCCGCTTGTGTCTCTATAAAGCCGGAGCCCTCCGAGCCTGGGCAGCATCCCCCGCTTTGCTCCTCTCCATTAAACGCTGCAGTTGTTATCGGCTAGAATTTCTTCTGTAAATTTGGGACTCCATCCTGTCATCTGCTGCTGTGGCTCTTTATGTGTCTCTGGTCTGATCTTCAGAGCTCAGGAAACAAACCTGACGTGGTCAAGGTAACTTTTTCCCTTCAGTGCTGTTTGTATTCATCAGCCTCCTGACGACTTAAGCTCCGAAGTACTCTACAACATTTCTTACGCAAACATTTGGTAATTAGATTGTCTTGCTTAACGCGTTTTTATTAACTTCATAGAAATGGATCTTGCGTTGAAGACCTAAGTCAAACCCAGTCTAGAGTATGTGAAATTATATATCCTATATATAATATAATTGCATATTATATATTATATAATTATATTATGAAATGCAGTTTTGGCTTTGGGAGGGCTATTTTATGCATAAAAATTGTTTGCGGAAAGAAGTTTAAAGTTACATTCTTGTATCTTATAAAGTGCAGAAAAAAACAAGGCTTAACGATAAATGCTGCATAAGGGCATTTCTATTTCAAGCAGTCAGATGTGATTATTTGCTGTCGTATTTTCAAGTAGAGGCTGAAAGCAAAATACAAATTATTAGGAAAGCTTCTGTGGCGCTAGCCGTGGGGAACGGGACACGCAGCAATACCCTTCCCATTCTAATTTCGGCACATTTCGGTGTTTAAGGTCGGGAAGGAGTTCCCCTTGCCTGGATGATATTGCAACAAACTTGTTTGTGCTTGCCATACAGGGTTTTTTGCGTGCTGGCTTCAAAAAGTCCCTCATAGGTGCACAGGTATCCTCTGGGGGTTTCTGTATGCGTGTTGCTGCAAATTTGTTGCAAACAGAATGTGGCCTTTTGAGATAATCTTTTACTGTAACGGACACGGCCAGTGGCCAGTTCTGTTTAACTGGAGGATTGAAAAGCAGGGTTTACACTGGTTTCAGTTTACAAATGCCTTTAAGGTAATGAAACACTTCCTCAAGCACACAAATCTGTGCACAATTTTGATTTTATTCTGTTATCTGAGCGCTTTTTGAATGGCGAAAGTTCATAGTTTATAAAACCTGTTTAGTTGTTGCTACTGGTGCAATTAGTACCTGAAGCTGAGCGTCGCTCGCTCCCTTAGGGTGGAAGAATATTTTGGCAAATCCAGAAATAAATCCTAGATGGAAAACAGAAAATGCCTGTTGGACACCTTTCAAATGCTTTGAGAGGAGAAAGTATTGATGCCTGTTTTATACCGACTCTACAAAATCAGGAGATTTTGTTCATATTTTCACAGAGTACTTGAAAGTTCACGTGTACCCACACACCTTCTGCCTCCAGAGCTTGATGGCATCCCTGGAGTCTCCCAGGAGAAATTTGTTCTGTTTCATACCCAACCCTTTTTGCATTGAACTCTTTACACATAAATAGTTGTGTTATTTGTGTTTCTGTTGCGAGTCACCTGGGTTGCGCTTGATATATTTGGAATTTCAGGAGGAAAGCAGATGCACGTGGCAGTTCCCTAATAACCTGAGAGAGGAGGAATGAAGGGGAATTATATATTGTGTGTAATGGGACTTAGTACGAGTTCCACTTGCCCTCGAATTTTGGGATGGGGGGAGTGTTTTGTTCCTTCTAATGCACATGGTAAATAAATATGTAGTGGATGGATGGCTGTTAATCTCCTTGATGCTACATTTTTTTCATGTCAGTGTAATTCACCTTTTAAAGTTTGCTACTTTCCAATACGCTGCTGTAGAGAAAAAAAAAAAGTAAATAAAAATTGAAAAAAAACTTGTTTGGGCTTGCTTGCATGTATGAGAAATTAAAAAATTTACTGGCTCTGAAAAGGAAGCCGTTAATCTCTGTAGTCGAAAATCTTCCTTTGCTTATTGGGGAGGGTGAGCAGGGTAAGGCGACAGTGGAGGGAGTTTGGTTTCACGTGGTGTTCACGGCAGTAGTTGTGCTCAAGCAGTTATTTGCAAAATGCACGTGACGCGGTTGCCTCTCGTTGTGTTCCCACGTGATTTGACCCCGTCGAGTATCGGGGACGTTCGGTCCCGCGCCTTGCAGGGGTGCGGGGAAACATCGGGGAAAAAGGCTGTGGGAAAGGGAGAGATGCAAAGGGTTCGCCTGCCTGTCCCCTCCCTGCGAGAGGGAAACTCCAGTGGAGGAAACAAACACTTCTAGCTAACAGCACGTTGTTCAGGTATTTATTTGCTGATCGAATCGAGTGTTACTTTAAATATTCTGGAAAAAAAAAACTCCAACCATTTTATTTCATAGAATCATAGAACAGTTCTGGCTGGAAGAGACCTTCAAGATCGGGTCCAACCTTCTCCCAGCCCTATCAACGCCACTAACCCACGTCCTGCAAGGCAAAATCTACCCTTTTCTTAAACTCCTCCAGGGATGGTGACTCAACCCCCTCCCTGGACAGCCTGTTCCAATACCTGACAACACTCTCAGTAAAGAAATTCTTCCCAATATCCAACCTGAACCTCCCCTGGCACAACTTGAGGCGATTTCCCTTTGTCCTGTCACTTGCCACTAGGAAGAACAGACCATTTGATTTAATTTTAATATGTGGTCAAGCTCTGATTTTCAGGATCACTGAGTGTCTTCCGTGCATTTCTTTTTCTCCAAACTGTTGCTTTTATATACAGTTTTTAGTCTTTAAAAATGCTACATTTGCATTCATTGAGCTGTAATTTTTTTTTTTTACTGGCTTGTGGGATTTTTTTAAAATCCTCGTAGACCAATAAGCAAGTTGAAAGGCGAAGACTCCTGTTTATTTAGCATCACCCTCTCCACACTTGTTCCCGCAGCCAACATTGCAGCTCCCCATCCTGCCTCCATGTTGTGTCTTTTGTCAGACGGTGCCTGAGGAAGCTCAGAAACATCTCGGAATCTTTTCTGACACTCGCAGGAGTTCAAGTGTTCGATCATGGATTTGGGTGGAAAACGTGCTCGAGCATCAGGAGGCATTCTCTTCTGTTTTAGATCTGTTTGCTTCCTCAGCCCAGAGGTGTATTTTAGCAGCAAGTTCAGCATATTTTTACCATTTTTTTCATTTAATGTAATTTATGGTTTCGACTCTGGGATCTTCTAGGAAAACTCTCAATGTCGTGTCTTGGTGTGACAAGACTTGTGACTGTGCAGGCATCAGGTGGGTTAGTAACATGCAAACGGCACCGTGTGAGGTTGACAAGGAAAAAAAATGCGGTTAAACGGAAGGAAAGCGGGTCTCAATGTGGTGGCAAATTTCTGTGGGGTTATCTTCAGACTTGAGGAGGACTTCTGAGGTACTAACCGTGTGTCTTAAATTCACTCATTTTGGTCTGGAAAACTAGATCTGTGCTCCATGGATTTATTTTTACGCTGTTCTTTTTTTTTTTCCTCCTAGTGTCCCAATGTAATATCAGCTTGAAGAAGCAGAGGAGTCGAAGTATCTTTAGCACCTTATTCTGCTGCTTTCGTGACTACAATGTCGAACCACCATCTACCAATAGCACCAGTGCTCTTCCTCCTTTGGTGGAGGAGAATGGAGGACTTCAGAAGGTCAGGATTTTCTCTTGTTTTGCTGTCATGTGGGTTTCCTGTTAACCAAGGTTTAACTCTGAAGCTTTGTCTTAATAGGCTTCCCTCCCAGGGAACATGTTATGAGTTACAGAAAACATCACTCTCTTGGTGGTGAATTGCTAATCCTACATATTCAGCTGCAATTTAAAACTAACTTTTCCGTGAAGGGTATGGGCACTGTACATTTTACAAGCAAACAACATTTGAAACCTGAGTACGACACTAAAAGATGTGGACTTCTTGTAAAACATCAGGTGCTGAGTGGTCTCTAGCTTTGGTTCTCTTTCCTAAGTAGAGGAAGGTTAAAATGTGTTCACTGGAGCGTAGTGGAACCTACTCGAATGTCGCTTGAACGGGTTTTCAGTGACATAAAAACGGTTCAAAAAGGGGGAGAATTGGAATGTTTGCCACTTTTTTTCCTAACCAGTTCACCTGTATTTAATAGTCTTTAGTCCAGAGGTATCAGCTTTTGGCCATTTTTCCAGGTTGTTAAGTTTTGTTTACCTAATAAGTCAAATTAATTGATATAAACTTCTAGCTCTGTAAGAGCAGCATGTTACTTTCAGTGACTTCTTGCAGCACAAGTGATTTTGGATGTTCTTTAAATCTGGTAACGCTGAGAGTATTTGCGCTATGAAATGAAGAATTTCAGTTCAATACAGCAAACACGAATATGCTGTTTTTGGTACCATGTTGACTTCCAGCACTCTCAAATCTCCGCCAGTGCTGTCTTCAGCACGGAATGCTATTCCCCTCGCCCTTTTCCAAGAAGTTTGAGATTGCAAGTGTAGGTGTATCCACGATGGGGAATAATATCAGATATGGAGCTATGTCGGGATCTTTTCACATATGTCTGCTCTTCACACTGATGTTTCACATTGGTGCAGCTGATTTCTTACCTACGTTGTCCAGCCCATATTTTATTTTGTTTTGAATTTTGCTTGTTACGTTGGAATTCTGAAAAGCTCAGGAGAAGAGAGCAGAACTGTTTCATGTGGGAGGGAGAGAAGCAAAGCAAATTGAAAGCGATGGAGACTAAGAGTGCATGTGGAGGTAAAGTCTGAACTGCAACAGTTCATGTTAAAACTGCTCAGGCAGAGGTAAAGCGCACTGAGAATTCCTCTGCCAAGAGAAGGAGTTGTACGTGTATTTTTAGACTTGCTAGCCAAGGTACATTTTGACTGAAATGAGGGAAATCTAGCCTGGATGTGCTGAAGGGAAAGCTAAATAGTGTGTAGCAGGTATGTGCACGTTCGCTTGAGAAACAAAAGGAATGGGAAACCAATAAAATTTCCCTTTCCACCATGCTAGGGAATGGAAAAGAGGGAGAAGTGAGGCTACTAGCAAAATGATACAACTGACAGAAAGTGAGAACTCATTAAAAGGAAGAATGTAAAGAAAAGAGTTTGGTTTCTCTGTAGGAAACGGAAGTTAAAATGGTCTGGAGTCAGTAGATTTCAGACTGCATTTTGTAAAACACTTAATTACTTTCTAAACGTATCTTGTGCGTTGAGCAAGTGACTGCATGTATGTTCACACAAGTTTCCATCCTTACTCTGCTACCATAGTGAGCAGTTTTGAAGTTTTACAACACTTACATACATGAGCCCAAGACACAAGTCACAGTATTCGTAGAATTACCAGACTACAGCTTAACAGGGTAAAAAAAGTCCAAGGAATATGTTAAAAAGAACTAAAGAGTGCATTTTCTTCAAATATGATGAAGGGCACTCAGATGCGTACAGATCTTCGTAGAAGAAGTCGAGTCGGGCTAAGCTTTTGGGTAGTTCGTGAGTTTAAATAAATCTGTCACATTTCTATTTTAAATGCAGTATTAAAGACTTGTATGTGGGGTATTTTAGGGATGTTTTTATTCTGAGTGCTAGCATGGTTAATGCAAGTAGGAAATTCTTTTAAAGAAAGAAAACCAGTGTTGAAGACTTGGATGTTGGTTGGATTTGGTTGAGTTACACTGGACATCTTGTCGAGATACAGAAGTGATAAATAAGTTGGGAGAAAGCACGTGCCACAGTGGGCCTCAGTTTCTAAATTGGTGAAATTCAGTGTCCAGGAATGACAAAATCACCTGTTTTAGGAAAGAAAAGAAAGCCTGCCGACACATCGCCTAAACTCCGGCTTAGAATAGTTTAAATTCTGCTGAGCTGCTGTTCAAGTGGTCACTTACTTTTATCTGCTCTCTTTTGTGTCTTTTATTAGTTATTATCACATCACAGGTGACCTCTGACCACAGCCCAGTCACTTCATGTGTTTGGCCCTTCCCTTCAAAAATGGAAACAGCAAATTGCATCGTGTTAAATAGTTGCCATTAGAAACTAGTGTAAAATGGCTTGGATGCACTTCCCTTCTGTCTGTACTGTTCACTGGAGTTGCTACATGAAAAATGGTGATAAAGACTTGAGAGAGCAGAAAGGACCGGCCAAAGCTTCTGCTGATTTCGCAGGAATTCAGTGTTTGTTCTATCTTGCTTCTGGCAATATTCTTGAAGTTGATGTGACAAGCTAATTTCCTTCTAATTAGGAGTCTCGATTCTTTAAATGCCAACCTGTTTAAAAGGAGAGAAAGTGAGGCAGAGTATTTTATCAAGTAACTGAAAGTGCAGTTCTGAAATTTTGTTCCGATTAGTTGTGTTGTGCCATTAGGAAAAAAAAAATGGAATCAGTGCCTGAAATGAATTGGTGCTTCATTTAGTATTTTACCAAATGATGTGACTTGATTGTGCTTGGCAAGTCAAGTGTCATGTCACTTCTTCATAGGACTGAAACACCAAACTGAGCATGGTTCGCAATAAACAGAGTTTTTCAGTGCTGACTTCTATTCCATTAGGGGGGGAAAAAAGCCCAAAAACTTCTTTAAGCTATTGAGTTGATTTTTAAACCTTCTACTCACAGAGCAGCTGCTTGTCCAAGTGTGACTCTAATACTGGTAATGAACGGTCCATTCTGTCTCTAAAGTTTCAATACAACATTTTTCAATAATAACTTGTATTTACTGAAACTATGGGGTATTTGTTTTTTCTTAAAACATGACGGCTTTTTCAGCGCAGCACAAAGATGCTTTCGAAAATGTACTGTCTCTTACGGTGGGTATATTGGCCTGTCTGCAGCTTGGGTGCCGAGCCAGATGTGTCGTTGGGAGCCCACAGTGTTCAGCCTCGTGAAATCCTTGCTCATTTTTTCCTGCCTCCTCAGCAGCAGGCAGCTCACCAACACCTTCCAGCCAGGTGGTTTTTTTAAGAGTGTTGGGAGAGCAAAGTAGTGTGTTTTTTTTTTTTCCTTTTCATCCGAATAAATTCAAATCTCAGCTTCTGCTCTGTAGTTAACAACTTGACTCAATTCTTGTGTTTTCCCAGGTTGCTTCTTTTTCCCCTTCTGGGTAAGTTTCTTAAGTGAGTTTTGAAGTGATTGCAGGTACAGATTTCATTTACAGGCTTCAAGGAGGGATCCAGATAAAGATGAGAAAAGGTGGATGCAGACTTGCTCATTCTTCCCTTTGCTTTCAGTCGTGGTGGGTGAGGGAGCTGCCAAGTCTGTCGGCGCTTTGCCGTTTCCCTTCCAGCCCACTTGCACTGGAGTTGTCTTGGCCTTTGTTTCCCGGTTAGATCCAAATCGGGCAGCTGGCTCGCGTTCAACGAGATGAAGCATGAATGAGGAAAGGGGTTTTTTTATACTTGTTGGATTAGAGGAGAAGGTCTTGATGCACACTCGACAGGGAAGAAGACAGAATTAGAGGAAGGTTTATTCTGGGGGCAGCAGCTGCCCTCGCTGCTTTCCCTGGAACAGGAATGAAGCCAGAAAGGTCAAGTCCTTGAATTTCCACCTCACCCATCCTCACCACTACAAAAGTTAGGTCTTCTTCTCCCCACTGCTTTTTGCTGCAACGATGCTGTCGTCTCCAAGGGTGCTGGAAAGCTGTTTCAGTTGTCACATCTTTGACACTCTTTTCTACTTCAGGGGTCTCAATAACACAGGGCAGGAAGAGGGATTTTCTCTGTGCCATGTGAATCTGGTTCACTAGAGCAAGAAAAAAGGCTTGTAAGGAGCATGTTCTTGAGGTCAAAAGCAGTATTGCCTTCATGCAGGACACCTAGAGGAGCAGCACGAGCAGGGACTCTGCTGGGGGACTGTTAATGGCATATTGTCTGCACAGATGTGGACACCAGTCTTGCTCTCCAGTGTGGAGGAAGATAATTGAGATTAATGTAAATAATAGTGCTCTTCCTCCTGCTTTACCTTTGCTGATCAGAGCAAGAGAACTCCTAGAAACTCCCTCCGCATAGCTGTGGTTGGTTCCTCTCTCTCTGCCGGCTCCTTTTGGCCTTTACCTCCCAAAACATCTTCTCTATTAAGAGGCAAAGCTCAATATTCAAAGTCAGTGAAAGAGTCAGATAGTAACTGTATTTTTATTTTTAAAGAACCAATCTAGTGTATGCTTTGAGTTAAAGAAACGAGTATGATAAATCTGTTCTTTTGATCAGCTGCTTCTCTAACGGGGTGATTCTTTTGAAAGGAAACAGCTCCTTAGCTTTGAATCTTTGAATCCAGCCTGTTCCCAAAAAAGCAGAAGAGTGTGGCCAGTCGCTTGTTGCTCATTGATGCCCCTGGACAGGCAGCATTAGGGAACAGACTCAGTCCTGAAAGCATCGTGGGCCTCAGATTAAGATAGCTAAGGGAAAAGATAGAATTTATCATTTCATCTGTATATATTCTACCATGGGGAAAAAAAAAATTAAAAAACATATTTAAATGACTGGACAACAGTGGTTCCTGGGTTGTCTAAGTGACACAATGGGGAAATTTTGGCATTCTAGGAACAGCTTTGTCCTGTTACCACCATCAGGAGCTCGTGGAAAGACTTGAACAAATGCAGTCATCTGTCATCTATTTCAAACGATAGCGTTATGACCTATTTCCCTTCCTGTTCCAAGGCATCAGGAAATGAGGCAGGACGCTCGTAAAAAGTTTCCCAGAGCAGGCTTGTTTTGAAAAAGTGTTTGCCTGTTCATGAGCGCTAATGCTCTACCAGCAGCCTCTTGCATTTATCTTTCTGCTTGTTTTTCCGGTTGTAATCATTACCATTTTGATTTTTGCACAGGTTCCTTTTAGGAAATTTACTTAGTTTGCTTGGGGAAACTTTTTAATTTTATTTTAGAAATTCTGCAAGAAAAACGAAGCGAACAGTAACGCAGGTCCTGTAGCAACTTAGATTCTGGATTTCCACAAAAGGCAGGCTTAACAGCCGTACTGTGGGGTGCAACTCTTGCTTCGGGAGGTTGCCAAAATAGAAAACAAGTTACCCTGTGGTAACTTGCAGGCTGTGAGAAAACCTGACGTGATACCCAGCCATGTTCGTGGCCGTGAATAAGAGAATCTTACACTGTAGCTGTGGATATGCCTCTCCTGTGCTGGTTTTGTCTGTTGACAGAAGAGGAGCTCCTGCTGTATTTTATTCTCTCTAGCGGTGAAGGCGTAAAAAGCCTTTAAAACCAAAACAGAACACGGGTTCACAATCTGTGCTCTGCCTGCGGAACCGGATCCTCGATAAGGATTTGATCTCGGGCCAGCTGATCTCCCTGGCACCTCCTCAGATTCACTCCCTTCTCAAGTGGCCCACGAACCGCAGAGGACCTTCCACTGACAGGACACTTAACAGGCTCAATCGTATTTTCTTCTTTTTGCCGTTATTGTGAGGAAAAACTGGGTCCTTAGACTCGTGTCTGATTTTCCAGAAATCAGATGCTTTTTACTAAAACTTCTTGATGGTTCCTGGTGGTTGCTGCTCTCTTGCTTGCTTCATCAGCTTCTCTGGGTTTTAGTCTAAGTTCAGTAAAAAATTCTGCTGTTGTAGCAATAGAAAATAGAGGAATTTAAAAATAATACTGAATTACTTCTGTCAGTGATGTGTCAACACTGTGCTAGACTCCAGAAGAAGTGAGCACAAGACTACTTTTCAACACTAGAACACCCTTTTTCAGCTGAAAACAGCTCCCTCGGTAGATAGTCAGTGTCCTGGTACTCAGAGCCTGTGTTGTCCGAATAATTAAAGAATAATATTATCTAGTAAGTAACATCTGTGCTAGAAAGGTCACCTTCCTTTTATTTATTTATTTCTTTATTTATTTAATGTGCGGTGTCCACCAGAAAACAAACACTTGTTCTTGACAGATTAGAAAGATTAGAAAAGCCGGTTCCTACTTCCCGACATGTCTTATATTTTGAGTCAGTGACTTGGTGAGCAGCCTCCTCCGCTGGGAAGCTGCGAAGATGAACAAAAAGTGTCGTCGTGTCCAGATGTCGGGTCCCAATATCAGAAGAAAACATCAAGTCGGCTGAGACTTGTCTTGCCTTCCCCCGAGCACGATACAAAAGTGAGAACATGGGAAGGGCACTGATACTGGTTCCACTTTCTGGGTGGAGAAAACGGGATTCCTTGGATTAGTTCATCGTTGCCACGTCCTTCTTGGACGTTCTGCTGTTGCCTGAGTGAAAATGTTGGTTTTATTGAGGCAGTTTTTTCAAGGGAGTGGGCTCCGGCCCTGCTGCCGAGGTCTGGCTGAGCCTCTTGTCGCTGCAGTGAAAATAGACAAATATACCCATTAGTAGAGCTTTAAGCTGAAAAAGTTACAGTAAATACAGGTACTTTCTTATTGTCATCTCTTATTAATCATAGCATGGGTTTTACTGGTCCAACCTCCTCAAAGTCATAAATGCCAATACACTAACCAATCATTTCAGCGACTAAAATGCAAGATCCTGGTTTTAGTTTTGTTTTTTTTTTACCCTGATTTCCTGAATACTTTGAACTTTTGGTTTAAAATGTTTGAGTGCTACATTTACTGCTTCAGACCTTTGTTCTACCCTTAAAAGCCATTACCCTTACAGTGATTTTTTTTCTTTTTTCCCAGGGTGACCAGATGCAGGTCATGCCTATACCAAGTGTATGTATTTTTATCCCTTTTTCTTTTAATAATTTTCATAACTTTTGCTTTGAGTCATCTTATGTTGCAGTCTAACAGGTCTGGTTTGTGTTGCATGTTAACAAAAGGATTTTATGTTCTGTCTGCAATGTTGTGTATTTGGAGATGAACCCAACTGCACGTGTTGTACAGGGGCAAAAAGAAGAGTTTGGGTTTTACGTGGTTTTCATCTTGCATCTCGGTTAAATTCGTTTCCGAATTTTTATCATTTTGAAAATGCGTGAAGCAGTCTGAAAGTTGAAATTATTTTGATAGAGACGAAAGAGAAATCATTTAGTATTTACGCTAAAGAGAAATTACTTATTTTGATATCATCACTATGTGGGGCACACTTACAAAAGCCTCTTCCTCCAGGTATTCCCTGTATTCTAGTTGAAAATGAGAGTTAGAAACTGCGTAATTTTTTTGAAACAAAGACCACGGTGACCACAGCTGG
>NW_009723310.1:105317-119923 GCF_000703405.1 Apaloderma vittatum | reverse complement strand
GCTGGCATTCCTGCGCGTGTTTGGGATGATGCTCTGAGCATCAGTTGCTGCTTTATGGGCCTTACTATCTCTGCTTATCTTCCCCGGATTAATCGTGGAATGCTGTTTGACATCCAAGATATTTTTCAAAACTAAATAAAAGGAGTGAACAAAAAACCCACCCTCTTCAAACTGAAGCTTTTCCTTTAATTAGGTTTGACCTTTTTTGGTCAAAAAGCTGCTCTTTCTTTTTTTTTAACTTGGTTTTTATGTGGATGAAGACTTAGGCTTTTTAAAGCTGGGAATACTTTATTTGAGCTCCTTTACTGTTTACGATACTTTATGATTTCAGACTTTTCTAGGAAATAGCAGTGCTGATGTGTAGAGTTATGGACACAGCCCTCTTTCTTGAGATATTTGGTAGCTCCTAAAGACCTGACTGGTCCCTGAGATACCTTTTTTTTTTTTCCTTGTTTAGTTTTTTCTCCTTCTTTTCTCCTTCTTTTCTCCTTCTTTTCTCCTTCTTTTCTCCTTCTTTTCTCCTTCTTTTCTCCTTCTTTTCTCCTTCTTTTCTCCTTCTTTTCTCCTTCTTTTCTCCTTCTTTTCTCCTTCTTTTCTCCTTCTTTTCTCCTTCTTTTCTCCTTCTTTTCTCCTTCTTTTCTCCTTCTTTTCTCCTTCTTTTCTCCTTCTTTTCTCCTTCTTTTCTCCTTCTTTTCTCCTTCTTTTCTCCTTCTTTTCTCCTTCTTTTCTCCTTCTTTTCTCCTTCTTTTCTCCTTCTTTTCTCCTTCTTTTCTCCTTCTTTTCTCCTTCTTTTCTCCTTCTTTTCTCCTTCTTTTCTCCTTCTTTTCTTTTACAAACCTGCCAGATACGTTTTGGTCCCTGTAGCTGGACTACTAGTAGTTATTTGAATGTAAAACACGTTCTGGCTGTGCTCTGACCTGGAATAAAATTCTGCCTAAAAAAGAGCGTAGGTATTGGGGAAAGAGAACAAAATTTTGAAATGACAAATGAGTACAGCCCTGTCAGGTGCAAACATAAAATGAGATGCTTTCCTAGAGCACTGTGATGTGAAAGCAGTGCTTTGTTAGATTTGAGTAGTGGTAGGACAAGGAGCAGTTCAAGAAGAGGGGTCTCTCTTTAGTTTTCTTTTTTCTTCTTTTGTTTTATTTTTATAGCACAACTATATTTTTGCTGACTTATATTCCGAGCGCTTTAATCAGGCAGTTAAATGAGCTTACCTTTGCAGTCATGACACAGAGTTCTCAGGGAGCAGGTGACTTTAAACCCACTCGTTGTTCCTTTTCTGCGGTGCCACCTGATGCCTTCTTCCAGCAGGACATGGGAGCGTTGTCAAGCAACCCTCGCCACGGGCAGCCCTGTGACATTTAGAGCCCGGGTATCGGAGTGCCTCTGGCTCTCCACCAGCAGCCAGCGAGCGTTAGTATAGAATAGTCTAAATATAAAGACAGAAGCCTGTGGAGAAGGTGCTAGGAACGAAGTTGCAACATGACGTGAGGAAAAAGCCTAAAATCGAAGCAGTCCTCTTCGAGTTTTACAAGGGCTGTTTTTCCTGAGTGCTGGAGCCCAGGGGTTCACTCCGAGATGAATCTTAACTGTGTGTTTAAGACCCTTTGAGGCAGAAATTCTTGACACTCCGCTACACAGGGTCACAGCTGAGAAACAGGATGTTTGAACTGTGCGTGTCGTACACCAGGAGAAGAATCTTCCAAAGAGGCACAGGGTGAGCTTGGTCACAACTGACTTGGACATTGACTTTTTGTAGGGCTCAGTGCAAATGAAATCACTTCAAGCGTTTAGAGAATCCCGTAGCGACTTTGAGAAGAGCACTGCCTGCTCCCGACTTGTTAAACTTGCAAGTCAAAGCCTCTAGTCAAAATAGGAGGTTTTCTGGAGCTTTCTCACGCGCGTATAAAATGTGACAGTCTGCTGAGGTCACCTGTTTGAAAACTTCATCGCTTAACGTGCGTGTGTGCAAACCATCCGAGTTTATCGTCTGCTCCATCAGATTTTTCCTGTGTTAATTGCGCTTAATTGAAAGACTTGTCTTACTATGAATTTTCACTTGGTTATTGATAGAGATAACTGCTAAGCAAGAAACATTGCAGCTTCAAGTTAGGTTCTTCAGAAAATAGAAACAGTGTGACTTGGGTTATTTTAAAGATGAACTTTATCCTGTTTGTATCTTGTACTCTGAAACTGTTTTCAGGTTAAGGCACAGATTAAACAGCAGCGTAATTGATTTTCTTCCTAATGCTGCAAAATTATTTATTTCTAGAACTGCAACACACACACACACACAAAATTAGAAAAAAAACCAGTACCAGCTGACATATTGTGATAGAGCCAACTTAAAAATATATGAAGTGTAGCTCAGGACACTTATGCTTTCGGGTATTTCTCTCAGTTTTGTTTGGAAAGGAGTACGGTAGAGAAATCAAAATAGACCCCTAGCAACTTCAGCACCTATTTTCGTGCTTTTGAGCCAAAAGGTAGATGGAAACACAAAGCCCTACTCCTGCACCTTCATAAACGAGTTGGTGTCCGTTTCTTTTGTTCAGTTTAAAGTCCCTGTATTGAGCAGCGGTACTGCGGTCAGTCCTCAGAATCCCTGCACAAGTTAAATGTTATCCCTACGCTATTGTTTTTTCACTTCTCCCCGTCTACTTGTAGACAATTTCTCTGTTGCAGTTTTTCCTAGAACAAAATTTGTGAGCTGCCTGTTTCCTAGCAGGAGCTACCATCTTCTGGCAGCTGTGTTTTAAGTGGGAATCATTTTATCTCCTATGAGAGTATTTCTTACACGTAACTTCTGGGAGAAGCTGTTAGCTTTGTAGAGTGCAAGCAAAAGCAGGAATTGGAGGGAACACGAAGAACAAATTAATGTGCTGCGCCCAGGCTACACAACATTTCCAGGGCACAAAGAAAGGGCTTGTTAATTCTCATACTTGTCTCTGTGGGAAATATGGGCCTGCAGGAAAGAAAGGTTATGGTTGTTTTATACAGTAAATTTCTGAAAGGTTTGTGTTGACCAGCTGTTTATGCTTCAACCAAAAGTCCTGTTTTCTTGCCACCACCACCACCCCCTTTTTTTTTTTTTTTTTTCTTAGGGAATATACTATTTCCACGGGACTGAAGCAGTGCAGCAGTCGTTTCACTACAAGGTCTGTTAAGCTGATCAGCCATGAGACCTGGCTGGAATGCATAAATCCCAAACAGTGACTAGTTTAAAAGCTTTAACTTGTTTACAATTTATGTCGTGTTGAAACTGAAGACCAAGCTAGGACTTACAGTACTGAGATACCACATGTTGGATTTTTTCTGCCAAGTTCTCTGGAAGCCTGCAGTCCTTTGGAGAGCCTGACACAGTAAATTTGAGTTGCTGTTAGCCGCAATTAAAGACTCTTAATCATCATAGATATTTTTACAGCTGCTATGGTTAAAAGAAGAAATTATCAAAGATCTGTAAATATTCGCTATTAACTATGATGGAAATGTGGTAATTAGAAGTCCTCTTGGATATGTCTCCATTAGTGAGGAAATTAAAATACGATATTGGGTAATGCTTGTTTCTGCTAAAAGTTTTACTCCTCTTGGCATGTGGAGATTGCTTTAGATCAGAAAGCTTGAACAGCAAAACAAATGGACTGAAACCCTATGTACAAATCCTTTAAGTTCCTAAAGCCTCAAAAATGTCCTTCTTGCTCCAAAGCCTTACGCCAGATGTTGAGCAGTCTCACATTTTATGCTGCCTTCAGCTTTAGGAGAGTTTCCTTATCGGTGGCAAATGTGTTTTCAAAGTTGAGGGCAACACAAGATATGGGTTTTGAAATGGAAAATTTATTTCTTCTGATCTTCACATGTGCGACCACGTGTCTTTGAAAATGGTCAGATTGAATTCAAGAAGCCAAAGCTTGTAGGAAGGTTGATTTTTCCTGGTGGGAGACATTCCCCAGGAAAAAACCTGGAAGATACGGTCTCGTTAGCTGAAGTCGGGTCAGTAAGTGCCCGTTACCTCCTGAGGCCCTGCTGAAAAGGCAGAGAAACACGAGCAGGAAGCAGCACCTCGGCGTAGATGCTGCAGGTGAGCTCATTCCTCTGCCAGCCACTGCTGTTGAGGACTCTCGCCGTGCAGACAAGGAATTTGTGTACTCAGAGTTGAAGGTTCTTAAACTTTGTAGTCCTTGGTGCGTGTCCATCCTTTGCTTGATGACAGGCATAGTAGTTTCTAGGTAAAAAATAAGGATATTTCTGGTAAAACAGTGCTCCTGTTTTTCCTGTGCATATTTATATATGAAAGAATATTTATATCTGTATGTTTTCCATATAGATTGATGTTTTCAGCTTGAAAAAGAATTCACATAGCAGAAGAAATTGCTGGCTTTGAACTGCTGGTGCAGATTAACTTAGTAAAAAATTCAAACTAAATCGTAACAGTACAAAAATGAACTGAGCTATTGAATTTTTTTTGAAAAAAAAGTATGCTTAAGCTTTCTTGAGACATTCCTACCTTTTTCCTCTTCTTTAAGACAAGAAATCAGTATCAGAACACGGGTTCTGAAAATTATTGTCTTTAAATGGATTTGATTTTTTTTCCAGTAAGCTTTTAGTCGTCATAGATTGCAAGTCTGGATTCTTCTTACTATGAAAAATTGAGGTGGTGTGCCTAACTACCTTTTAAATTTTTGAATAGGAGTAAGAAAATGAAATTCTTTAGATCTGGCCCTAGTTGCAAACAAGCAGAGGCAGAGCTCAAGCAGATGTTGAAGTAACGTGTGCATGGGACCGTCTATATCCTAGAAGGGACGTCCTGGTTAGGTTACTGGGACAGGATAAATACTCGACAGGCATTAAGCAGAAGGTTTTTTTTTCGTAAAGGTCATTGTTAGGTGTGTGCCGAGAGGAAAATGCATTGAGACAAGGGGCTTGTAAGGCAGGCAGCTTCCATCCTGGTAGCTGGTGAAATTGTTGTTGGTGCTAATTGTAAGGATCTATATCCATTTCAGCAAGCACTCTTAAAAAAACACCGATAACTTCTACATTAGCTAAAAGATGCTTCTATTTAAGTCCAGAATCCCATTTGTTAGTTAGTGTATTCAAACAGGAGCTCACTAGGCATCGTTGGCCGGTATCTGTCAGCTTAAGACGACATCTGAAAGCCATCAGTGGGTCCAGGGAGCGTCCGACTCCTCCATGTCACCCGCGGGCTGCAAAGGGGTGGCCTCAGATCTCCGCAAGCACCTCTATGCAAGGCTGTTGAAAAGAGAAAAAGAAAAAACATGATAGATGCGTCCTAACCAGAGCAACGTGATCTGAGCAGATAAATAGATAACGGAAGAATGGAGTTAGAGTTTGTATCCAGTTCTTAATTAATTTCCTCTTGATCTTGAGCTTTTACCTTGTTGACACTTTAATATAAACCCAGTTGTTTTCCTTCATCAAAAAAGAAACTCCATTTTTGAGTGAGTGGCAACAATGTTTCAGCTCTGTATGGAAGCGTTCTCTTCCATTTCTGTTATTTTTGGGAAATATCCAGTATCGAAGTCTGAAGTAGAGTAACTGGATTGCAAATTGGGTGTCCCAGTGCGGAACGAGCAATGGGAAGCCTATGCGACTGTCAGCGTTGCCTTCAGAAAAACTCACGTCGTTGGTACCATTTTTTAGTAAGGGCAGCATACTGCAGAAGAACCTGGTTTAGGTTCTTTACTGCAGTTCTACTACCTTGGTGGGGGACGAAATCCACCTGAAAGCTCCTGGTCAGCACCCCCACGAGTGGTAAAAATGAGAGTGGAGACATGTCCTGGAAGATCAGATTAGTAATGCCGTCTTCCTTCAGGATGGATTTCTCCACTTTCACATCTTCGATGACTCGTTGTGTAAATGTCCAGCGGTGTGAGATGGCTGGAAATGACATTGACTTTTTCCGTAGGGTAACAACAGCAACCAAAGCCAAGGCGTTAGGAAGAGAGGGCCACTGGAAAAAGATATCAGTGTATCAAATGTCCTATTTTTCTCCTTTGTTTCTTAGCTAGTGGTGGTGTTTTACCATTTTCATTTCCAATGCTTTGGAGAGCGTTCTAAGCAAGTCTGTCATTTAAAAAAAAAAAAGAAAAGAAAAAAAAGTCTATATGGGTATTGCATGAACCATCAATTTCCATACATGTACTTGCAATGAGCCCAGAAAAACATTTAATGTCAAGACATATATTTCCATTCCCAGTAATTACTAGAATAGCCAAGTTGGTAGAAGAGTGCCCCTTCAAAAGAGGTTTTACTTTCTTTTTTTGTTGTTGTCTTCCTCTTCTCTTCTTGTTTTTAGCCACCAGCTAAATACCTCCTGCCAGAACTGACAGCATCAGACTATGGGAAGAAGTGTGTGGTCATTGATTTAGATGAAACTTTAGTGCACAGTTCATTTAAGGTAAGTAAATTCAAAAGCGATCTCTTGCAACTTTAATGTGTCAGTGAATGTTGTAGGAACTGTTAAGCCTCTTAACACATGAACTAGTCTTACAGGCTCTCCCAGGATGCCTGGTTGGTCTCATTGTTGCTCCTATGATTATTCATCCTAATTTAGCTGTAAGGGGAGTAACACAGACATTGCACTTTATTATTTTTGATTCTGAGAAAGTCACGCTGAATGCAGCAAGGCTTGGAATAGTTACTGACTTTATGGCTTTAAATGGGAACTACTCCAACAAAGACCTGAGTTCCAACAGGTACAAAACTTGTGGCTCTGAAAACAAGGTTTCAGTTTTGAGGTTTAAGTGATGCCGTAGTTAGTCTAGGAGAGTAGGATCTCAGCACAGCCTTACGTTAGGTGGATGTTGCTCAAACCAGTAGATTTCAGGCACCAATGATGTCGTCTTCTTTTGCTGAAGGCTGCTTTCTGTGTAAGGCTGCTGTCCCGATGGCAGTAAGTGTTTTTAAGTATTTAACTTTCACAACAGGAAAGCAAATAGCATTTAGTTGTTGCTGATGAATCAGTCATCTTGTAGAAGCAACTCTTATTGTCCTTTAGATTCCAGCGTGTGCTGGAAGTGGTGGGCTTTTTCTGTTGTTTAAGTTAGGGCTGAAGTTAGAACAGGAGAATTCAGAAATCCAAATAACCTAAATTGGCTCAGAGGTCTAGTCGAGAGGTGGCGTCCCTGCCCATGACAGGGAGGTTGGACTAGATGATCTCTAAGGTCCCTTCCAGCCTAGGCCATTCTATGATTCTTTCTATGATTCTATGATTCAGAGTACTGGTAGCATTTCTAATTAGCAAATGTCAGATGTGATAAAGCATCAGTTAATTTTATACTTTGACTGGAGAATTTATACGAATCAATAATATGTTCACCTTAGTAGTAACAAGCTGGAGTTATCAGCAGCTTTAGAGTCTTCTGGTTTGGTTGCACTCCCTTTTTTCACTGCTAGCACAAACTCAACATTTTAATCCTGCAATATTCAGTTGCCAGCATTTAAATATGCAAACCATAATTCACGTTGTGGTTAGAATTTGGCAACAGCCTGCCTTTGTTGACTTGAAGGAGACCTTATATGGAGACACTAGAACAAATATTCTTGTGCCTCAAACTGAAACTAAGATTCTTCTCTGTCTTTTTTGGGGCCCAATGGTCTATATGTCAATTTGTGGTGGCGTACAGGAACCTCTCAACCTCAGCGCCAGATCCTTGTCTTTTATACCCAGCCTGAACTTGCGCTTGAGAATTTTTCGGGAAGATTCGAAACACAGCCGGATGGGAAAGGGAGGGGGCATGCCTTCCTAATTAAACAAGAGTCAAAAATAGGAAAGGCAAGCTGAATTTAGAAGTCTAAATTTACATAAAAATAACGAAGTGTTAAGCTTAGGGTGATCTGAAACGTAAAAATGTGTTTGCTTTCTGAAGGCTGTGGGTAACTTTGTACTGTGATGCTTCTGATTTTTGAAACAAAATGAGATTCAATTTAGATGGTTATTGTTTGGGGTTTTTTTTTACCATTTTAGAGAAATGCATGTTTAATGGTTGACGTACTGTAAATCCTTTCTTGTAGGATTGAGGTTTGCCTTTATTGCAGAGTATTTTCTTAGCGGGCTCATTTTAATCATCCCATTTACTCAAATTACATTTAGTGGCTATTTAAATGATACTAAATAGATGAAAATTATGTCAAATAATCAAAAGATTATTCTGCTTAGTGTTGAACTGAATAATGTTTTGTGTTAGGAAAGGAAAACTAGCCCTTTTTGGCGTGAAGTTGGGCAAATGTTGGAGTTTGTGCCCTGTTAGAGTCTGACGCTGTGACGGCGTTACCCTGTTGTGAAAGAAGCCAAGCGTTGGAGGAAAATGACTTTAGTAGCAGCTGACACTGTCCAGGGGTGCTGTTTGGATTGTCTTTCTTAAAGGGAAATACTTCAGCTGAAGTGAGGCCCTTGCGGACATCAAAAATCACGCCAAATTTCCAGAAGAGCAAGAGCGTAACACCTGTACACACACTGCTCAGCCCGAATAGTCAAGTTGCTTTTACAGATTCTTTTTTCACTAAAACATATCTGCTTTACCCAGGCAGTTCCACACGTAAAAGCATACGTAATTTTGTGGGGTTTATTACAAAAGGCTTTATTTAAAACACATGACATTTTGGAATTCGTAATTCTGTTGCGAAATAGGCTTCGTATTTCAAATGCAGGGTTTTTTTTGATTTTTTTTTTATACAACCAGAGAGGTGGAGTATTTTAAAGTGCTCTTTTATGAAAGCAGCAACATCTGAAGGAGGGTAATTCTTGTCTTTTTATGCCCCTGCATATTTGGGCAGCTTTAAGGAGGTACTAGGCTTTCATGTTAAGTGCATATTAAAGGAATAAAGTTTGGGGTGCTTTGGCAAGAGTAAAAAAGGAATAGATAGACATTATAGTTATCATTCCCATCATAAAACAATAATAGAAGCAAAAATCATAAATTACATTAAATCAGGGACATGTAAACATGGTTTCGTATAAAGTGAATTAAACCACATGCAAGCCTGGAATGCAGTCGTATTTAAAACTGGCTGTGAAACACTTTTAGAACATTCAAAACTGAAGCTTTTTATTAAATAGAAGCAGTTCTGACTGAAGTAAGGCTTTTCGATGGAAATACATTTTCTTTCACGCTCTGTCTCTGCGGTTCCCACTCGAGGCATGTACGTGCTTCCCATGTGCAACCCCGGCCACCTTCATTCAGCAAATCGTTGCAGACTTCTCTCCCATCTTCCCATGACGACAAAGCACAGAACCCGAGTCCGTGCTCTCTCCCTTGTCACTTGTGCCAACCAGAAAGCTGCGCAGTGCCTCAAGTATAAGTTGGGGAAGCCAATATATACTCAGGAATGATAATGAGTGTTACAGAGTTTACGGGTGAGTTCTACTTGTTAGCAAAAATTAAGTTATCCGAGCAGAAGGTGATTTTCTTGCATCTGGTTGGTCTTAAAGTTTAGTAGTAGCTGCATTTTTATCGGTGGGCTTCCAAATTGTAGCAACATGCGGTGAGCTTTTCCTGCCGCTACACACCATTCACCTCGCTGAAGGGAGTCATGCCTGTATAAACTCTTCAAGCGCAGGCAAGTCTCTTCAACGTACGCACGCACGGAGCTGGCACCCACCTGAAAACTGGTGGCTGAGTCTTCTTGACAGTTCCTTTGGGTTTCCTTTAAGGTAAAGCTTCAGAACATTTTTGTGTTCCTGTTCAGTGGCTGCTGGAGATGCTGTGGAGTATTTTCTCTGTCTGAGGGGCTTCATGCAGGTAACAGGCAGGAGCCTCCCTCTGTCTTTTTCAGAAGCGGAAAGCGGGATAGATCTTGAAACTCACTGGATGTCAGCTAAAAAGAAACAAAGATTGTATCTGTGGACATTTGAGGAATTCTTTAGATGGTAACTAGCACGGTGGTCATCAGCTGGAGGTTTGGTTGCCAGGACTGGTTGGTCAGGAGGAGTAGATGCAAGTGTAGCTTCTGCTTTTCCTTCTGACACAGCACTTGCAGACGTTGGATCAAACCATCCCCCTTATTACTTCCCTTCCGAGAGAGGGTGTTGCCCTCCTGAAAAATTCTTACAGTCATTTTACTCTCCTTGCAGGAAGGTTGTTTGACAGTGGGAATTAGAATATCTTTTTTTCCAGGGAATGGGATTAGTGATGCTATCAAGTTAACACTGCAGGATTCTTTTTTTTTTTTTCCCCTCCAGTTTTTCAGGCCTCCTCAGTGTGCAATCTGCTTCTCAGACTCTTTACCTCAGCTACTCTTCTGCTTTCTTGGCAGCCTTTTGCCTCCCCCAAATGGGTTTGAAGGCTGTTTCTAGTCTCACAAATACTTCAGGGGCACCTCCTTGGTCGCACTTGAGATCAGTCTATTGGCTGATCCAGAAAACCAGGTGGGAAGGTCTGTCTAAGTCTGATAGAGCTGAGTGAAGATGTTTTCCAGCTTTCGGAATGCCGTACCAGTTACCAGCCAGACTACTCTCAGCCTTCGCTTTAGGCTCTTATCCATGAAGCATATTGTCTGTTAATGAGTCGTGTTAAAACTATATTTGGCAGCTCTGCGTCGCAGCCATTTCCAAGCTGCGGATCATGGCATGAGTTACAAACTTCAGTCAGTCATGTTCACATGACTTTTTTTTTTTTATTGTGGATGTAACTCGTGAGCCGTCTCAAAGGCTTCTGCCAAGTTTGTTGTCCGTTTGAGCTAGTAAGCATTGTTAGCAGTGCCCTCTCCAGCTACCGCTGCCGTCTAGCCAAGATTAGGCGGTGCACTCCTAAACTGGCTACAAGGACACTTTTCTGCTTTCCAAAATCATTGTACTTGGCCAAAAGTTTTTCACAGTAAGTCTTAAGAAGTGAGTTGTATTCAACAGGCTAGAAAAATGGATGCAAGAACTTGGGCAGAGTGTACCTGCTCTCCCCTTATGAATTAAAAGGCAGTTTTGCATGATTAATTTGATCGGTAGAGGATGTTCTTGAGGTACAACATCTTGAGGATCATTTAACTATACAACTTACACCTGGTTGCAGCTCTCGGTTCAGATGTAACCATTCCCACCGTCTTTATTTTTAATTAGTTACTCATCCATGACCCAGAGAAGAACAGGTGAAGCACACCGCTGAATTTCGTTGTCATCCACACAGACCTGATGAAGGAGTTATCCAAATAGATACTTCTGCTGGTAAACACACTTAGTGGTAGTGGGGTTATTCAAGCAGTAAAACATATTGCACTGTGTGAAGCTTAGAAATAGGAGGGAAGGGCGAAGTGCAGCATCTGGCAAACACGACTATGTGAGGCTTATAGAACTGTAGAGTGGTTAAGGTTGGAAAGGACCTTGAAGACCATCTCATTCCAGCCCCCCTGCTCTGGGCAGGGACACCTCTCTCCCACTAGCCCAGGTTGCTCAAAGCCCTGTCCAACCTGGCTCCTGACTTGTGTAGTGGGCACACACACAGAGTGGATCTGTAAAGTCAATAATTCTTATTAACCTGCTCCTGAGTTGTAAGTGCTCTTTTTACACCTCGGAAATTTTCCCTCTAATGATCTTATTTGTAACGTTAGCTTATTTCCTTCTCATTTTTTCTAGCCAATTAGCAATGCTGATTTCATCGTTCCTGTTGAAATCGATGGAACCATACACCAGGTAAGTGCTGTAGTTCTAGTACTGGAACTGTCCTGAGCATCCCAGAAAGTTAAATCTTTCTCCATTTACTCCTTTGCATTTCATAACTTGTCTTCTTGCAAAATACAAAAGCGTGTACTCTGGAATGTGTCATGCAGACAGACATCCATGTTGGATCAGGTGTGTGACTTCTAACCACCAAGTCTCAACTTTAACTATATTCAGCTCTCCAGAATAATCTCTTTCAGGACTTTGATACTTGACTCTGATTTTTTAAAACATTTTCCAACAAGAAATGATCTAAGGATGGGCTTACAAACATTGCTAGGCCCAGGAAAAAAACCTAGAGTACTACATTTCTGATTCCCTCTGCAGACAAACAGGGCATAAGTTTGCTTTAATGGCTGTTGGTAGCTCATTTGAACAAAGCTTTTTAAAAGTATTAAGGAAGAACAAACATTTCTTCAGTTTTTGTGGCCATCTGTGTTTAAGTTCTGTCCTCTTTTCTTCCTGTAAGTATTTTAAGTTCCTCTAATACAAATTTTTATGCACTTCAGCATCTTTAAAAGGACAAAATTGCAAGGAGACTAATTTTTACATCTTACTCTTTGAGAACTACACTTAAGACCCTGTGAAATGGTTTTCAGTAAATATAAAACACCCATAATTTGAAAATCGGTCCCCTTCATGTATCTTAGCTTGGTCGCTTTAATCAGTAATCACTTCTCAAAATGTTAAATGAAATAAATTACAGTGCCGTAAATTTTCGCCTTCAGACATATTAAAGTTCTTGCTGGAGATGGGTTTTACTGGTTAATGTGAAATTGAGCCTTTCTGATATATGTGAATTTTGCAAATTGTTTGAAATGTCTTCTGTTGGTTGTTGTAGGTTAAAGATAATGTAGCTGTTGAGTTGCAGATCTTCCCTGGATGTGATTTAATGGAGTTTTATAAATACTTTGATTTTTGAAATGTTGGCTTTTATATGGATTATTTTTACTTGGACAAATAGGTTTGTATTTTGATCAGGGAACAGTTGATAGATCTTAACGTTAGCTCATAGTTTTATCTGATTTCCTGTTAAGAAAACCATCCATGTAATTGTCACTCCTAAAAAAAAATTACTAGATGTCAGTCAGTGGACCGAAATATGTTTGAAAGCGATAGTTGCTTTGACAGGTTTACGCTGTGCCTGGTTTATGTAGAAAAATTTAATGTCTTTACTGCTCACCACAGCTGAATGCTTAAAACACGGAAGTGAAATTTTGGGGGATTTGATGTGGGCTTTAATTGTGTTTGGTGCTAGGACACAGACATTTTCTCTCCTAAACATCTCTAGAATGCTTCTGAAAGGAAATAAAATAGCTTGCCTAACAATTTTGAATGGCTTAGGGTTGTGACCACTTAGCTTGTCAAGGTTATAGATTTGCATTTTGAAACAAACTCAGATAAGAGACTTTCTGGCCTTTACACTCAAGCGCTTCAAGAGCCTGTTGCTTTTCCATTCTCTGCTGCAAACGTGCAGATTTGTCACCAGTTGTAAGGCAGTTAGGCACTCCGAATGCCAGCAGATGGGAGAGAAAAACAAACACACACACACAAACTGGTCAGAGGGAATGGATTTGTGCCTACCCTGAACGTGAACAGGGAGAAGGATGCTCTTGGCATCCTTGAGAAGATCAAGTGGCATTAGCCTCCAGCTGTGCTTTGTTGAGGCTTCCTGTGTAATTTTCAGGGAAATCGTTTTGTATTTCAAGTTCTTAATCTCTAAAATAGGTAAATATCTCCGTCACCTGTGGGTGGTAGAAACAACATTAGTTTTGTAAGGAATTTGTGATCTTTGAAATAAAGGTAATTTGTGCAGCGTGCAGAAAAGGCAACGTCTTGGATTGCTGTGTTTGCCCTGCCTCTGCAGGGAAGGTAGGGAAGCAGTGCACTGTTGTCCAGCAGTTTTGTGGGTTTGGTTTGTTGGGTTTTTTAAACTGTGATAATCTAAAGGGCAAAAGCAGACATTCAGGTTCGGTCTGATGTGCTTTGATAACTGGCTCCCACTTCAAACCTGTAGTTGTGGGTTTGGTTTTTTTCTTAGAGCATGAACTGGTAACAACAATTTTTTTATCTGTCAGAATTTTTCATCTCTGTAAGACTTGTCTGTTTTCTTAGGCAGTTTATAAGTTCAGAGGTGAATTGTTTTCATTTGGAAATACTTCTACCTGTTTAAAATATCGTGGGATAGGTGGAATGTTGTGGAACCATGCTGTCCATAGCGTGTATCCCTGCCTGCTTTACCGGTAAACCTGGTATCACATCAATCAGGAGACTGTCTGACAGAGCATTGTTGTACTTGAATTCTACTTTAGACAGAACCCCATGGGGAAAAAAAAAAAATGGAGAGCACCATTTCAGAAGTGTCCATTCAGAATGAAATTTGAAATTCTACGAGATTCTTTAGATCTCGTATTCCAAAAATACAAGCTGTGGCAAATTCAGTTGCTTTACGCTTGAAAGAGTTTTGAGGCTGACTTAGCAAACAAACTTTGTTTGTGGTAAATGTTTTAAGTTTTCTGTGTGTGCGACAGAGGTGTTCCCAAAAGCCTCTGTTTAGTTTGGGGCGTTTATTTTCCTGTATGATATTTATGATCCAAAGGTCAGAGAGGCTCTTGCTTTTCTGTAGGAAGGACAATTCAAATCGTGGTCTTAAAGGTTGCTTGGGTAAGCCAGCTTCCCTAGATTAAAAACATAACTTTTCTGAACACCCCTTGCCCCACGCCCATCTTTCTTTCTCTAGCTTAATTCACCTTGTCTGTAGAAAGGATTTCTCATTTCATCTTACAAGAAAATAACTCGTGGGTGGAGGTACCTCTCTTCCCCTCTGTCCTGGGTCTTTAGATGCCTGCAGAGACTGCGCAGCTGCAGTTTCAGGAGATGAATCCCACGCTTTGTGTTGGAAAGGATGGCACAGATACAAACGGGCAGTTCTAACGCA
>NW_009723310.1:87528-105286 GCF_000703405.1 Apaloderma vittatum | reverse complement strand
TCTTCTGGCCACTTCTCTCATTTCTCTCTGTTCTCTGAAATAAAAGGAAATCAGAGCTTGTCTCCTCCTGCTCTACCAAATTAGCAAGTGAGAAACTGGGAGAAGTCCAGTGAAATGTGTTGCAACCGAGAGCGCTTTTTAGAGGAAGTTTATTGAGGATGAAAGTAGCGGCTGGAGAAAAGATGTTCAACCTGCTTGGTCCCCTTGGCGTAACTTCTGCAAGAACACGTCCTCTCTTTCGGAGGGTGCTTCCCGTTTAACGAGTGCGGAGCAGTCACAACCCCCAGATTAGAAACTGTGCGTTAAATGTAACTTCAGTCCCAAATCGGTGAAGTTGTTCAGGGTATGGTGGTCCTTTCGCTTTTATCCAAATGTATTTGCAGCGCCTTTGGGCCTCGCTGATGGTGTCAGAAAGTGAAGAGGTCTGCCCGGAAGGGTTTGGTTTGGTGTTACTTGGAACCTCATTCTTGAATGTAATTTATTAAATGAGTAAAACTAGGTTTTAAGCATGTATTTTTTTGTAATTCAATTACCAATTGCTTATCTTCAGTTGTCGAAAGCTAAAAAAAGAAGCATTTGGCAAGTACACATTGAATGTAATGTACAAAATGTTTCTTGTTGGCAAAACTAGGGGGGAAACGCTGTTGGAATAATAAACTCCCATTCTATAAAGGACAAAATCCTTTGATTTTCTTACGGAAGGCTGTGGCCTGGTTCAAGTAATCCAGGATAGGCTGTATCCGTTCTAGCTGGCCTATTCTTGGTTACTTGCACTGGGAGGCAGCCACAACTGTGTGGACCAGCAAGACGTGGCTCAAGGACGCGCGTTATTTCCTCCTTGCTGTAAAGAAGATGCACCCAGCCCACGGACCAGCAGATTACAGGAGCTTGAGTTGTCATGGGCAGATTTCTTTGTCGTTACTTGCAGATTTTGTTATTGTAAAGCTGATTTGGAAAGGCAGTTTTTTGTTTCCTCTTTAATTGATTAAAATTAAGCTGGGTTTCTCTTTTGGTTTAAACACACCGAGTCTTTTTAGCTTAAGACTGCTTTGAGGTATAGAAAATATATGTGGAAATAGCAAACGTTGGAAAACAATTAAAGATAATTACGTGGGATCTTCCATTAGCAGCTGTAAGTACAGAATCCTGTGAAAACACGCCCAGTGCCTGATTTGGGCCTTAACATTTTTAAGAGTAGCATTCATTTAAAATAATAATTAAAAAAAGACAATATTCCTCTACATTTTTACTGTGATAAGGAAGAAGTTAGTGAGCATACAATACAGAGAAACTGGAGGGCTTTTTATTTTATTTTTTTTTATGTCCTGAAGACAGTATGTAAATCTCAGAAAAATGCCAGGAGCCAGCTAGTCTAGCGACTTAAACTGAAGCCACCAGGCACCGGAGGAAAAAGCCAAGCCACAAATAACCATGCAGCATTGAGATTCAAGTCCAGCCGCTAACAAAGTAAAGGGGGAAAAAATTCCAAATGAAGAGGAAGAGGAGAAAAGAGCTGCAGTGTCAGCTGAAGAAAGCTTTTTATGTGAAGTAAGCCAAAGGCATTTTGTAGCCCAGGATACCAGTTGCTTCCAGGATCTAAGTAGGACTTCTCGGGGGGTATGGGAAAAAAAAACTTCTAGGAGGATAATCATCCAGAGTTATTAAGATTGTTCTCAGGAAAAAAAAAAACCAAACAAAAATGGGTGAAGGAGTTGAGACTTCTGACAGCAAGAGAAGATTAAAGGAAAAATATGGTGAGACCTCATCCTAAGAGATCACAGTTATTAATAATAAGGCATTTAATCTGAGAAGCGGATCTGTTGGCCAGAGCCCAGGAGGTAGGATTTAAGGCAAAACAGCAAGAGGAGCTCAAGTAGAAGCAGTTGAGGGTGCTCTGTGATGGGTTGGGAGATCTAAAGTGCAGAAGGGAGACAGTACAACTTAAAATGCTGAGTATTTACAGCTCGTACTGACCAGTTGCGGTGTCAGGAGACCTACAAATTGGCAGAAGAGCGCATATTGCAAATACTTGCTTTTGTAAGCCCACTCCTGTCCTCAAGCCTGTGGTTGTGGAGCTCTCAGTCTGGAGCTGCTGGATTGATTTACTGGTTGCACTCTTTATGGAGGAGGTGGATTGTGTTGCAAGCGGCAAAGTTCATATCCTTGGCTTGGAGTTTGTAATTACATTCCAAGTGGAAATACTTCACCGACACGGGCGTAGATAAGGATGGAGAGCCAAGAAGAGCCTTGTTTTGCTGTGGCTTAAAACACTAGGTTTTAAAAGGGAAGCTAATGCTATGTTTAAGACTTTGGAGTCTCCCTTTTGTGCCCTCAGAAAGAAGCGTAGGGAGATAATTTAAGGCTAAAGAATTAAGAACTTCTTACGAACCACAACGTTAAGGAGCAGCGTGGATCCCGCTACCTTTTCTTTTATAACTGGCAAGCTGGGTAGTTGCTTTCTTGGGGACTGCAACTCTCTTTCTACCTGTGTCTTTAAAAATTTGAAGATGTAATTTGGAAAGGAAATACTACAGAACAACTTTGCGTAGTAAGATTCAAGTGAAAAATCAATTGCATTGTTACAGGGGAGGAAATTACTTGGTTTAAGCCCAGTGAAACACAAGAAACTTTGCTGTAGTTATCTGGAAATACATCTGGTTGGCTGGCTTTGATTTAGAAAATGTCGCATTTAATTAATTGGTTAAGTGCTGCTGTAGTTGTGGGTTTGATTTTTTTTTTTTTTAAAAAGGAAATAATATATCTGGTTTTAGATTGTTATGTGTATCAAAGTTTAAACGTGTTGCTTGAATTTGAGGGGCCAGAAATAGTTTGGGTAAACTTTGTAGGCAGAACTTAAGGCAGATCATGTCTTTATGCAGTGAGCTGAAGCAAAGTGGAAAAGTAATTAGCATTTCTGCTTTGCTCATTAAGGTACAGCTCCATCATACGTGCTTTTAATAAAGCTCTGCTTTCAGATTTAGGGTTTCAATTTCAAGTCCCTGTTACGCAACTTTTTTTCTTTTTTTTCTGCCAAAGGCTTTAATTGTTACACTTGGGTTCAAGCTGGCATTTCCATATTTTTCTCCTTCAGGCTTTTTCTCTGAGTTCCTCATGATTTTTAACACTTTCTTGTTACGATTCTAGTAAAATACATACAAGTAATCTAGTTCTACATATCAAAGAAAGAAATTCCTGAAATTGCATCAGTCTTGCAATTCTTCCTGATTTCAGTTCTGTGCCACACTTCTCCACTTGAAGTTTCCAGCATTAGGGATTATTTGCCAAACGAAAGAGATAAAATGCTGCCAGTGTTTTCTCTCAAACTTCTAATCTAAGTGCAAACAAGATAGGGGAAAAAAATCTTCAAGCAGACTCCCCTCTTCAGCTTCCCAGTGGATCATGAACTACTTGTAGGCTTTCTGCGCAGCAGTCATCTTATCTTGGTATTTTCTGTGAAAGCAAAACATCTTCCTTGCTCTGAAAAGAGACACAAGGAGGCTCTAAAGCCTTTTAATCAGGTTGTTGACAGTAGGCAGCCGGGCTCACCGGTGTGGCTGTCAGTGCAAAAAAAAGCAATATATAGTGTTGCTGAAACCGAGCTGCTCAGGAAGAGAGAGATCCTGAGTATTTTGCCATTGTTATGGCAAGGTGACAGTAGAAAACTTCATAGACTTTGCCAGCGAATTTCGAAAGCAGCATTTGCCAGATACTCTGCGTGGTGCTAAGAGGGTTTTTGGTGAAAGCTCTATGCAGAGCCGGACGACCGATAGCTGTCCATGGTGAGATACAGTACCCGTCACCTGGAACTGAAAAGTGAAGGAACTAGCCGCAGGAAGGAAACAGCTCCCTGTTGCGCAATTGCCCTCAGCATGGAGCTTTCATCACATTTTTTCCTTCTGTGAAGCTCTTCAGGGCTGAGGACACCAGCACCAAAATCGTTTCGGTTGAGAATTCTGAATTCTTGAGAAGCCCGACTGTCTCCCTTTGCCTTTAATGAGATTTTTCAAGAGGCATCACTCCAGATGATGCACAGGATTTGCAATTGCATAATCAGCATGGATCTTGGCAGCCCGCGTGTTCACATTTCTCATTATTGGATGCCTACTTTTATCTTGTATACTTTCTTTTTTTTTCCGCTTTCAGCATTTCATTTGAACCGCTTCCATGTTAACGTTTGTTTCCTCAGGTGTTAGGATTACCAGAGTGTTTTGGAGTTCGGGATTGTGTTGGGGTTTATTTTCTCTTTTTTTTCCTTTTACCTTACACACTGTTTGACTTAATTAGTCATTCTCATTCCAGGTTTATGTATTGAAGCGACCACATGTGGACGAGTTTCTTCAGAGGATGGGAGAGCTCTTTGAATGTGTACTCTTCACAGCCAGTCTAGCCAAGGTTTGTTCCTCTTCCCATCTCATTAGCCCTTACGGTGCTGGTCAGTGGACTTTTGGTTGGGTTTGCTATGGATAATTAATTCCAGAGTTTGGTACTATCTTAATTTTTCCCCTTCTTTTCTGCTTCTTTGTCTGACAGTGTGTACTTTGTCTGCTAGTGTGTGGGTAAGTGTTTCCATGGTAACACCATCACATATGGGCTCGGCTCATAATGTAGCCTCCATGCATTGCTCATAATGCCAATATGAAAGGCTTACAAGTTACCATGGTTATAGTGAGAAATTAGAATAAATAGCGTGCGAGTAAAGCAGTATTAAAGCTGGGCATGAAATAAAATACGCTGTGTTCGACGCCATTTCCGTGATCGGCAAGCGATCCAGAAATTTACCGCGTCTGAAAATTGAGAACGCAGTTTTGGTCTCTCCAGGTGCAGTTGCAATCTGGAGTTGGAGAATTAGACACTTTGCAAAGCTTGAAACATCCCAACAGGAATATTTTGTGCCCTCTGGTCTCTCCAGTAGCAGTAGTACCTCGTAGGTAGTCTTGTGGTAGATGTTGCAGCAGTAGACATCTTAAATTCTTCACTTCTTTCAGTGTATTGTATTTGTGGTGTCTTGTTTGTAAAATTACACGGTTTATTTCTAAATAATACTCTAGCATAGTAAGCTTTTAACTCCAACCTAGTGTAGAGGTGGTGGAAGGGGACAGGATCCTGTTTGATCTGCTCTAGTGCCTTCTTATCAGAGGATTCTTCCCTGTGCTCTGCTTACTATGTTCTGTTCAGTGAAAATCCTATATAAGGGAACAATTTCGTACTGCAGTTAGATATCTAGCAATTTCCATAGTCAAAAGATGGCCGATTTCAACATTAATGTTGTTTCTCAGTTTAAAATATAGGAAAATAGTAACTCCTATCCTGCAAAAATAAGTTATACATGCAATTTTCCAGAACGTGGATATTTCATATTTTGATATATTTGGATAATTCTCCTTGGACAGTTTATGTCAGTTGTTGGACCTCACTTAAAGCATCATCTCATATAAAATGAGTATTGTACCTGGGATTTTTTTCGTAATAACATCTTTGGCTGATCTTTTATGGCCTGATTATGCAACTTGGTAATCTTAAGATTCTTATTGACCCAGTCGTTCCAAGGGCATCATTTGGAAAAGCTGCCTCAAGCTCAGACGGGTTCATTGCAGTTAATCTTCAGAGGCATGTGGAAATGAATCAGCTTGTGGAAATGGCTCTGTATAGATTTTCTGTTACCATTGGCCAGTTTTATGGCAAAGTTACGTGAGATCTGTGGATGCATCAACTTCTAGGTAACTCCTAGGGTAACTACATGTTGGCCCTACGAATAAAACCTAATAGATAAATTGCAGAAGACATTAGAGGGCAAGTTAGCCTTCCGCAGAAAGATAACCGTCCTGCTTTTGCATTATCTCTCTATTAATTGCTTCAGGTTTGCAGGCGTGTAAGTTAATTAACAAGGAGCAGGGAAGAAAATCAAGAGGGGAGCGTTTTGTCTGAAATTCTTTTGTGTCTCTCCCTTGTATAGTTCTGTGAATTAGCCTGATCTGCACGTTGCTAACTTTATGTTTCTAACTTCTATTTTTTTAAGTATGCGGACCCAGTAGCCGACTTATTGGATCGCTGGGGTGTGTTCAGGGCAAGGCTCTTTAGAGAATCCTGTGTTTTCCACCGTGGAAATTATGTGAAGGATCTGAGTCGACTGGGACGTGAGCTGAGTAAAGTTATTATAGTAGATAATTCTCCTGCATCTTACATCTTCCATCCTGAAAATGCAGTAAGTACTCTTAGTATTCAAGCATAACGTTATCTTTCTGGTCCTTGCCCAGGCTTTCTGATTCAGAAAATAGCCTTTCAGAACACTGACTTCTATTAGTTTCTGTATTTTTTGAGACTGCAGGTAGGTTTTGGCATTCACTGCCAAGCGGTGAAGGAGTAGGACAAACTGATCTTGACAGCGTGTCATAGTCATGACTGTTCACCTGCACTCACTTTTAGCTTTTGGCACAAAGTCCATCAGTTTCGAGAAACAGTTGAGCAGCGTAGAGCCTGAATAACTAACGTAGCTCTAAAAAGCAAAGCTGCCTTCCAGTTTTTGGGTTTTGGAGTGGTGATTACAGGAAGCGTGGTTTACTTGAACTGCTTTTGATACTCCATCTTGTTTGATTGTGTGAATGAAAGCATTTTATTAGACAAGATAATTAATGCGCTACTGGTTGCTCCAAGTTCTGTATTCGTGGCTAAGGGGAAGAAAAAAATCAAGATCCTATTGTGTTGTTATGCTTCTCCTTTTAAGTATTTTTGTGATATCTCGCTTCATAATTAGAAATATCAGTCAACAAGTTCATCAAGTTTTAGGAATAAGGATAAAAGGCAGTAACAGTACTTCAGGAATAATTAGGAGCAATGTGCGTTTTCAGTGGATGTTTTCATATTGACTCCAGCAGCTCTGATGGAATGGTCTGGCACTTGTTCTATCCATTGCTGCTACCAGTACAGATGTTCACATCTGTTTTGTAGCTGCCAGGTTAGCGAGCTGGAATTCCCCTCAGATCTACTGACTTTTAAACAACCAGGCTGTGCGATGTTTTCTTTGATGTGTTTAGGCAGCCTTTTTTGTGAACTGCCACAATTAACGTAGGAAATTTTTATTAGGGACACTGTTTTGCATGGTCCTGCCTCTCTGCAATAGCATTTTTTTGTTTGGTTGGTTTTTTTTATTGTGGGCTATTTATCTGGCAGCATTCAGGTTTTAAATTCAGATTTCAATACTGTGATGCCCAAAGTGATTGAATGAAAATGTTTTTCTGGTTGGTGCCACACATGGTTTAAAGTTGCTATTTATAATAACCAGGAGCTGTAGCTCTAATTCATGTTCATGGTTAAAATTAAAAACCTGGTCCAGATCGTCATTTGGTATTTTGGAATTCAGTGCCAAGAAAATAATGAGCTGTAGAAATTTGGGAGAAGAAATTAAGGGCCTTGTCAGAATGGTTTAATCATGTATAGAAGAGCGCTGCTAGCAAACTGATACTCGAGTCTCTGCAGAAACCAGAGCTTGTAACAAGATCCGTGATAGTCTTTAAAAGACCTCTTTAAAGAGACCTTACAAGATACACAGAACTCCTTCCCCAAATCCAGCCCACATATTTAAGAAGTGTTGTTATCTGCGCTGTTTTCTGAACCCGATCTCAAGGTCTTACCGTTTTAATCAGAGAACTGTTGTGTGCTCGCTGTTTAAATATTTCCTCCCCAGCCTCATGCCAGGGGGGGTTGTTGCTGCGTGCCTGTGTCTAGTGACTCACCCTGATAACACTTGGGGGGGGTTGGAAAAGACTTTTGCCCGTACATAAAGTGTCAGTGCAGCTTCAGAACCTGCATCTTCCAGTCTCTTCTAAAGATCAAGGAGGCAGAGGAAGGACCCTCCGCTGTTGGGTCGTGTCGGTTGCCGGGACACGTAGGAGAAGGTCAGCGGCACGTCAGCTGGTCTCCAGCTGGATTTGGGGTTGGTGTTGCCCGCTAGAAAATGTGGACGCGAACCTGGCTGCCTGCTGCTGGCGAGCAGGTTGCCTTGCTGTGATGGCAACGGGCTTCCGCACAGGCAGAACTCCCACGTTCTTCGCGTCATCGAGTCGTCTTAGCGTCTGTTGGTTGCTTTGTTTCAGGTGCCTGTGCAGTCCTGGTTTGATGACATGACAGACACAGAGCTGCTAGACCTTATTCCTTTCTTTGAAGGACTAAGCAAAGAGGAAGAAGTTTACAGTATGCTTCATAAACTCTGCAACAGGTAGCCCTCAACTTTGACTGACTTCTGCTCCTCGAGTGCAGTCACCAGAGGCCGTCTCCATCTTTTTCAGCTCTTTCAAATGTAAGCTTTGGGGAGGTCACCCCTGTCAGAAGTGCTACTCTTGATCTTCCTGTTACATTGGACACCAAGGACAATCATGAGTGATGCTATTAAGCCTTCAGAAGCCTGACTCCTAAGGTCATGTGTTCAGACTACTTTTTTAAAGGAAAAAAAAAAAAAAAGAAGCTATTTTAAATGGGACTCTTTTAATGAATTTCATAAATGGACATCTTTTACTGGATCAGCTTTTCTTAAAACATGCCAAAAAAGAAGCTTGTATTTCAGCAGTTAAGTTTCTCTCCCTTTCTTCCCCTCCCACTATGCAGACAATTTTACCCCCCTGCTTAGAGCAGTTGACCTGACTCTGAATTTTTTCTTACAGAATGAAGTGCCTTTTTGAATGTTATTTTAAGATAAAAATTCATTTTTGTATAAGACGTATTTCCAGACATCTTTTAGTCTTGTATTGTCTAAATGCTTTAAAAGGAAAAAGGAAAAAATTTTATAGAGCACTGTAATATATAACAAAGGAAAAAGTTGAAACAAAGATGCTGGGTTCCTGTCTCCACAATGACATTAAGTTGTATTACGTTGTGTCACGCTCAGAAGGTTTAAGCGTTTGTGGGAGGGGTGATTTGGGTTGATTACGTGGTGGTTTCACTGCTAAGATTTCGGGCACAGTTTTGAACATATCTGCAGTTGTTTGAGTATTAGGGAATGATGGAATTGAGAAATTAAGGTGGCTACTAGACCTAAAGCACCTTTTATTCTAGACAAATGAAGTTCTGTTGTCTCTGCTTACGCACAACTGCCATGCCTCTCGTTTTTTGGAAAACCATTACCTTGGGAGATGGGGAGGAGATCTATTTATTAGTTTAGGATTCTTTCCTTAAAAAAAAAAAAAAAAAAACAACAACAACAAACCAACCCATCTGGGTAAGCTGGATCTGTATTGAGCTGTTTGGAGTACTTTTTTCTTTTAATTGCTGCTACTGTATACTCACCAAATGGAGTTGACCATCGGCTGTTATACTGTTTTTGCCACTGTGCCTGTGCTATGAAACATTTTCTGTAAGCTGCAAACTTGGGCAATAAAATGCAGGCTTCGTTACCCACCCCTATGTATTAATCCTACGGTATCGATATACCAGAGAACTCAGTGAAAGGTGACCTGTAAAGGGGGTTTTTTTATTAATTTTAAGTTGAAATGAAGCCCTCTTTGGGTTTTGGTATAGAAAAATGCAACAAGTGTTTTTCCCACATCTCTAATTTGTCTTTCTTCTTCCCAAGCTGTGAGGTGCAGATTGGGAGCTCTGTTGAATTTTTCTAGAAGGACGGGAGTTACTGGCCTTGACTAAAATTGGTGCTTTGGCTTTGGAGTTGACTAAAGCTCATCTCTGAATCTGAGGACCTGCTTACCATCTTCTGTAGTACCACAGGTACCCTTTCAGAAGAACAACTCTTAACTATTTTAAGCCTTTGAAGAACAAGGCATGCTTTATTTCACTTCTTTTTTTTTTTGTTTTTTTTTCCCCTTTCCAGCGTCACCTTTTAATTACTATCCACCCCAGAAATCTACAAATGCAAAACCAGCAGCTACGTTTGGCTGTCAGAGAAGCCTAAATGGAATAGTTGGTGCTTCTAATTAGCCTAGTGCTAAATTCTGAATCGTAGATCTCCCTTTTTGCCTTTTCTATTCTATTTTTCTCAGTCTTGAACGACTTGGGGAAAATTCTTAATTTTTTTGCAGCGTGACTTGGATTGTCATCCTTGTCTAAAACGATTGGCGAAGCAGCTTAACAAAGTCATTCATAGGAGGGCAGGCTAAGCCTACACAGGCAGCAAGTAGGTTGTCAGAGGTGCAGTATAAAACGGGGAGGGGACTCGCCCCCTCGCAGTGCAGATGTGCTCCAGCTGCTCGCCGCGGCTCAGGCCGAGGGAGGGATGTCCGAGGCAGTCCCGTGACACTCGTTGTGTCCGTAACGGCGTCACCGTTTTGTTTTCTCTCACCATTACCTTAGTACTGTATAACTCTGTGCCACAACTAAAGACAGAACTGTCTTTAAAAAAAAAGAACCCACCTGACCCACAACCGATGTTTTAAAAAGTGGGGAGGGAAAAAGGATGTGAGGATTCTGGTTACTCCACTGACGGTTACTTTCAGTTTAAGATTGTTTAATCTTGTGTTGGACTACGGGGTAATGAAACCGTAAGCTGCCAAAAAGTTGTTCTCTGAGCAGTATTTTCGACTGTGTTTGCTGCGTCAAATGCAGTTTGCAGGGAAGAATTCAGGTTGTAGTTAGTCGTGCAGGTATGATAGGAATGGCTGGAAAAAAAAAAAGTCAAATGACTTTTTCTTGCTAGCATTAGACCAAACAATTTTTGATCAGTCAATAAATGACCCCACTTTGACGTTGCCATTTGGCGGTTGTGACCTGTTGTACGCGAGATGAACCGTGTCCTAAGTTCGCATTTACGAAAGCAGCGATTTCATGAACCAGTTGCCTTAAGTCTGTGAATGAATGTTGATTATTCAAGTGTCTTGTATTGTTTTCAAATCCGCGTATAATGGACAACGGAACTTCTGCCCCAGCGTCGGGGAGAGCGGGTCTCGGGCTTTCGGTTCTGAGGATGTTCTCTACAACCATACTTGTTCTGTATTGGTTATTTTGGCTCTTGAAAGCCACAAATTTCAAGAAACTCAACTTCTTTTACCTTAATACAGCATTAAAGTGAGAGTTGGTGATAATGCAAAGGCAAAAAACTTTGCAACGGCTTTTCTCTTTACTAGTATATTAACTTCTGAGAGTTTCTTTTTATTTTTTGGTTTTTACTCATTCGCATTGAAGTAAAACTTGGAGTGTTCTGCAGTCAGGTTTGGACTTCCCTGGGTATTCAGATTTGGCCAAAGGGATCAAACAGGCGTAGTTGTTTATTTTGACACTGTCATCGTACTTGAAATTTCAAGTGTTCGGTTTGCGTGAATATATATACGCTATATATTTAGAGTTTCTATATTTTAACAAAGCAATATAGTTGTGTCCATTAAGTCAGATAGCGAGTGGAATGTGTGTAGAATTTGCAATACGGGTATTTGATTGTATTTTAAATACAAGATTTTAAAAATTAAAATAGGAAAAAGTACTTGTTTCCTAAATCTCTTGCATATTTTGAAATGCAGTTAATGCATGCAGGTCACCAGGGCTGTTATAAACTCTGGTTTTCAATTCTATTTCTAGATATTATAGAAGTATTAAAAAGTCTTTTTCCAGTTGGTCATTCAGTTCAGCTGAAGAAACGCTGCCTGGCCTGAAGTTCCGTTGTCCTTTTTATGTCGGGTTAAAAAAGGTTTTTTGCCTGTATAGGTATTTTTAAATTAAGCTGTAAGGCAGAATGCCTTAGATTCTTGAAATCCAAGTGTTACGATAAAATTGCCACTTGTAAACTAGGGCTGTGCGCAGAATCCTCGTAAACCACCAGGAAGCGTGGCAGGTTGTGAATGGGAGCAGATCGTAGCGAATGTACAATATTGCTGTGTTCATTCGGGGAGCTTCGGAAGAACAATTTGTCTATTTGTTTTTCGCCCTTTGAATCTTTTTTTTAAACAGCAAAGTTATACATGGAAAAAAACTCGGCACCTGAAGAGATTCGGTTATCAGTGTACGCAGTCACTTTATCACAGCATGGTTTTGATTAGACTGGTTGGGGACAATAAAGTATCTAAATGACACTGGTGTGTGCTGATGTTGCAGCTTTTGAAATTTCAGTGTAAAAAAAAGAAAAACAAAAAAACCAACACAACAGATCTGTAGCTATATAATTTACAAATGCATAATCCTATGTTTTACAGGTTCTTTTTAAACTAATAAAACACAGTACCGCACAGCCCTATTTGTAAAACAGAAACAAGTTTGTGCCTCTGATTTCCAAGGTGCTGTGATGTTTATGCCTTTGTGGGGCAAGGAGGGCAGGTGAGACTTGCGTGGGGCAATTGCTTAAAAATCTCTGGGCTAACTATGCAAAATCAGCTGTCAGTTGTCTGTTTCACATTATATTGTAAAAATCCAGCTGACTTCTTTTTCTTTCTTGTTAAAAATCTATTGAGAGGAGTAAGCGAATGGCGATGTTTCTTTCTTTTTTCTTTTTCTTTTTTTCCTCTAATAACGGAGCTGTTTACACTTTAATGCAATGAACAATCCAGCGATACTTGAGAAACACTACAGATACCATATGAGTGTTTTCAGGAGAGAGAAGTGTTGTCAATCAGGTATTGAATGGTTTCTTTACTGTCACAAATAAAAAATTTTCACAATATAGTTACTTGTGCATGTAATACTTCTCTGGGAAAATTTCTGCACTTCTCCTTCAGTAATAGTCACTGCCCTAATTCAACAGGAACCTTATTCCTGCTAATGCACATCCGTGTTAGACAGTAAAATCCCTCATCTCTGTCCTTCTCTCCTCCCCCTCTCCTCTTTTTAAGACACGTGTAGGACTCCTTAGTGCCTGCCCTGGCACCTGCTTGTGCAAACAGAGCTGATGAACTACTGGTGAACTCTGCTAAATAAATTGGTGGTGGCTCTGGCAGATGTTCCAGCTATTTCGATCTCTTGGATGAGATCATACAATGATTTGTTCGAGTCTCAAAGCTGTGTGACTTCTTTTGAAGGGCCTACTTCAGCTACTTGAATAGCTGTTCTTAACATCACTGCCATATCCAAAAGAATGTATCTGAATAAAACACTTTATTTCATTGGAAAGTCTATTTTGGGGGCTTTTTTATTTGACACAGTAACACTTAGGCAGATCCTTCCTTTCTAGGAAAAGGCACGTACTATTAGTGCTTTATGAGCAGAAAACCTCAGGCCTGTTAGAATAAGCAGCTGGCTCAAGATGGCACATCAGTTGCAATTTAAAATATTTTTTAGTTACTCCTGTGATGGGTTGGAATGACCTAGACTGCCTTTACTTTGTACTGGTGGGTTGGGTTTTTCTGGGGTTTTTTTTAGTGGTTTTGGTGTGTTTGGTTCTTTTTTTTTATTTTTTAGTTTTACCAATTTCCTTAGCTGCTACTTAGGATAAAGATGCCTTTCTCACAGTAAGTATTTCAAAATTCATCAAACAGCTCATTTACAGGGGTGAGAATGATACTGTTGTTCTGACTGATTGAAAACTACGCGTCTGCAGCACTGGATAGACGACAGTCTACAGACCTATTCTATGCCTTCCAATGTATTTTTGTTTTCCATTTTTGCTGCATGCTGACTCAGAAGGAAAGCCAGCACTCTGAAATCCCCTGCAAGATGGGGTAGGGCGCTTTCCAGGTAGGCTGCAGCTCCTCCAGTTTCCAGCATTCGTCCTGGGAAGCCACCTTCACCATCCAGGCTTCCTACCAACCCAGCAGGAGACCAGGCAAAGTTCTCCTGGGCTCCTCTGGTAGTTCTGCTGGAAAATAAATGATCTCGGAGTAACGTATTGGTTTAGACAGGTTGGCAAAACTCAAACTTGAAAATCTTCCAGGCGTGGTTTTTGTTGAAAGCTGCTTGGAGGGGAGCTGTGCCGAGGAGGGGGTTGTCCTGCGATCGCCCAGCGTTCATCGGCGTTGCTGAAGCGCAGGACGTACGCTGGGGTTTATAACAGAGATTGGTCTGACTCGGTAAAGCAGATCTGCCTCTGCAGTTACTCACCTTCCCAAGCAGCAATTTTAAAAAGGTTAGATCTTCAATTAGCAGCAAATTCCGTTTTTCAGGTGGTGGCTCTCAGCTTCACTGTGTCCCCTGGACCTTCCTGGACCCGGTGCTGCAATTGTGCCTCCCACCACTCTTCTCTGTGCAACTGCCATCGTTTAATCTTGCAACCGCCTTTTAATTTAGCGATGTAGACACATTGGATCGAAATGTAAATTACTGGAAAATGCTGGACAAAGAAACGAAACGCAGCTGCCCCCCTATGCCGTCAGCCTTAGCCGTCAACTCGGGCTGGACTCCAGCTAGGACCAGGCGAACAGAGGAGTCACCACCGAGCCAGAAACGTGTCACCCCCTCGGAGAACCGCTGGTCTTCCGCATAATGAGGGCTCATGGTTCTGTTTGTACAGTTGCAATGTACACCACCTGTGAATTCCCAGCATTTCAATAAATGTTGCACTCCTGAGTCTCTGGGGGTTGTTGGGGGAGTTACTGGCTTGACAACAGGCTGTTTTCTTTGTCAGGTTTTAATGAGCTTTTGTGATGAAAACCAAATTTCTTTACAGTGTAACTTTGTGATTATTTTTTTTTCATGCTTTAGTTTGACAATAAACTATCTGTGTTATTTTTTTCATCCTCTTCATGTCTGATAATGCATATAGTTGAGGTTCACCCTCAGGAATCCCCTTTTCCCTCCACGTGCCATTCTCATTGCGGGGTCGGGGAGGGAAGCAAAGACTTTATAGAATCAGGTCAGAAACACCTTATTCCATTCTTGTTCCAGCTCTTTGGACTTAAAGATTAAAGCCTTGACTGCTAAGCATCAAGGGCTCCTTCCTCTAGCAGCGTATTTGGCAGGTGGGTTCAGTTCCCGGTCTTTTTGGTAACCTGCTCAGATCTGAATTAAACAGTCCTGCTCCTTCCAAAGCCTCTGAAGCCTTCACAGAAGCTGAGGATGAGAAGGGAGCAAGGTCCTGGATTCTGGGAGGGGATAAGGTGGTGGGAGAAAATGGAGAAAAAGCCTGGTTTAGTCCCCGTGTCCCTCACGTTGGGTTGAAGGCACCCAATGGAGCAGAAGGTTAATTCCTCACCTGGATTGCACAGGGAAACAGGGTGGATCGGGAGACGCGTCTCTGCTGAGCAGGTGACCTGATGCTGCTCTTGCGTTAACCAGGGATGACCAGTCTATGGTCAAACAACACTTACACTCAAGGCGAACCAGAGGGATCTGGAGGAGCTGCCTTTTACCTGAGCTGGGTTGGTTCAAGGTGACCACACGAAGCTGCTTTGATGTGGCATGTGTCTCTGCGTTGGGTCTTCAGGCAGTAGCAAGTGAAGTACCACACTGAGGAAGTTTGGTTTAAGTTAAGCACGTGCTAGCGGATCAACCCACAGAAATACGAAAGTCTGGTGTAGCTTATTAATAGGAAAATCATTTTATAGATTTTTTTTTTTTAGAATTTTTGTGTGATCTCCACCTAATCACATGGTTACTACGTGCCATGCCATGAGAGGTTGAGAACTGTAGATAGATCTAAAATTTTTGTGTGCTTTTATGCACCTGAAGTTTTGGGGTATAATACCTGGTGTTATGGGCTGGTTTGTTCCTCCATGAGCAGAAGCATTTATGAGAAGAAGAGAGGAAGGTTTTCATCGAGACCTGAGCCTATTCCTAGCTTAGTGGGGCAACGTGTTTCCTAAGAACAGGGTTAAGACAGCCCGTACAGCTCCTGCCCTTGGTGCTGCATCACGTAGCTCTGACTCCTCATTTTCCTTTGAACAGCGAGCAGAGCCTTGATCTCAGCTGACTCCTCCGTGACACATCTTAGTAATTCAGTTAAGGCGGGTTCAAATGGATAATAGTTCGCTGGATCTCTAATTTGCTGAATAGATCTTCAAATAATAACAAGAGGGGTCCAGGCAAATACTTGGGATGGTGATGGTTGGACAACGGCTGGGCTGTGGCCTCCCCGAGAGGGACATGAAAGGTGGAAAGGATGGGAGCTGGGGGAGGTCAGGGGTGGCTTTGTGGTACTGGATGCTGGTGGCCTGAGCTGCGGCACGGTCTGGCGATGGGTGCCCTTGGCTTTTCTACCTCTGCAATCAACGTTTTATGAAAATGGAGAGGATTTTAAAGGCTTGGGCCATGCAGGGCTTGGTCACGCCACGAGATGGTGCAGCAGTGCAGCGTTGGCTTTTAAAGGCGCCGCAAAGGAAATTTAAAAGATGTTATTCCAAGTAAAAGCATCACAACTTTGGTGTCTGAATCTCCTGCCAGCGTTGCAGCTCCACAGGTCCGCAGATAATCTCTTCCTTCAGTTAAAATGATCTCCCTATTTCAGACGTGATATCTTCATTTGCCCAATGAATGCTGAGTTTCCTTCACAAAAGCAATGGGTAGCTCTGAAACTGAATATGGATTGGGTAAGTATTCCTGATAATTTTAATTGCTAATTATTTTTTTTCCTCCATGAAAATGTGGCATTGGATGATCAGTATGTGAAAAATAAAGAGGGAAAGCAAAATTTCTCAGAGTTGGGTTGTTATTCCTTCTTTTAAAAGCTTTGTTGCTAACCTTTTTCTTTTTTTCTTTTTTTTAAAGCAATAGCGCTTTAAATTATTCAGGTTTTGGCTGAAGTACATCACGAGAACTGTGGACAAATGTGAAGTCTCCAGGAGGCAGGAGCAGGGAGAAAAAAAAATAAGAAGAAGAAAGAAAGAAATCGGTGCCAAGCCGGCAGGTGGGTAACTCAGCATCGCTCCCCGCGCCTCTTCCGCTGCCCTGCGGACACGGGTGAGCTGAGGGCTGTATGACACCCGCGGCACAGCTGAGACCTGAGCGAGGGCGAGGGGGGACGGCAGCCAGGCGAGGGGAGGGTTTGAGTCAAGGCCAACAAGGCAGCAGCTGCCGGGGAACGGACCACGCTTGCAGGACTGTGTCTCCTCATTCGCTTCACACGCCCAACAAGCTCTTGATTGCTGCGAGAAGGTGGTTTTGCAACCCCAGAGCCCACCTCGCAGCCCATCATCTCCCTGGCTTTCTGCTCTTGTTGCCTTTTCAGTTGCGTGCTCATCCCCACCTGGAGAACCTGCCCTGTGAGGGAAGACCGAAGGAGTTAGATGTTGCCTCCCTGGAAAAGAGAAGTCTGAGGGTGGACCTCGTCATGACACCTCGGCATTAAAAGGTGACTATGAGGAGGACAGAGGCTCTTTCTTCACAGGGAGTCATGGAGAAGGCAAGGGGTAACAGGTACAAGTTGCAGTGTGAGAGATGTTATCTTGAGGTAAGAAAGAATTTTTCTCCAGCAGGAACAGTGGATCCGTGGAACAACCTCCCCAGGGATGTGGTAGAGTCCCCGTCACTGGAGATTTTCAAGAGGACGTTGGACAGGGTGCTAGATAACCTCATCTAGGCTCCTCTTCCCACAAAACCAGATAATCTCGAGGTCCCTTCCAAGCTGGGCCATTCTTTTATTCTACGATTCCTACGTATCTTCTTCCTCTCCTTGACTGGCTGTGTGCGAGAACGGGGTGGCCAGATCTCCTGGAGAAGAAGGAGGGCTCTGCAGCTCCAGCAACTGGTGAAGATTCATCCAACCAGGGTATCACTCCCAGCTCTGCTCCAAACCCTTGGACCCACTATTTGCTTCTGGCTTGGTTGTTCCCCTCTCTGTTGCCCCTTCTTTTAGAGGAGAAAACAGATTTCCCTGGTTGTTTTACTTTTCCAAGTGACAAACACCTGGATTGGAGGTCGTGCTAAACCCCTTTGCAACCCCGCTCCTCATTAATTCTGGAGAACC
>NW_009723310.1:78700-87497 GCF_000703405.1 Apaloderma vittatum | reverse complement strand
CTCTTCTGATTCAGACTGAATATTTTTATTTTGCACAAAGTGCCATTTGATTAGAGGAAAGGTGTTACTAGAAGGGAAGATGGGCATTCACCAATGAGACAGCGTGGGGCCAAGAGATGCTGGTGGGTGTTTCCAGACGGGTATGGGAAAAACAAACCCTGTGTGGCTTCAGCAGGGAGCGTGGTGCGCCATGGGGTGAATTGTTTGTGTTTAACCTGAAGGTTAATTAATCCTCTAACAGAAATCCGAATATTTTGATAAGATGCAGCTCTAGCCTCAAATCCATGTGTTTATTAAATTCAGCTGCCCATGCAAAGAGTGAAAAAGGTCATTCTTGTAGATTTAATAAGCACGGCACTTTCCTGCCTTACCGTGGTGAATGGAGAGGCTGCCTTGAAAGTTAAATGCTAGGCTGAGATCCATGCCTGGGCCAAATTCCTGGTTTTTCTATGTGGCAGCTTTTCCCCAGAGGTGCTGGAGCTAAGGGGATGCTACTGCAAGTAACGCCTGCAGCTCTGTTAGCAAAAGAGAGACATCCTCTGTGCTCCAAAAATCAGATTATCTGTGAATTCATATTCCATGTGAGCTACAGAAGGAAGATGCAACTCAATTAATGTAACCCGACCAATATGGAGAATTTAAATTAAAAGGAGAACAATACCTTGAGAGGCATCTCCCTTTACAGCGACACACCTGAGCGGGGAAAAGGTCAGGCTCCAGTCCATGACTTGATGTTAAATCTGGCTCTGATCTCTCCAAGATCCTGTTTCTCCTTGAATCATTCCAGTTGCTTCAATGCTGTTGGGGCACAGGTGCTTCTCACCTTCACTCCAGTGGAAAGGAAGGAAATTCTGTTAGTTCCGATCATCTGAGGGGTAAGAAAACCCCACAAATAATAAGTATACCTTCTGTAAAGGCTGCAGCCTTGTCTCATTTGATTTCATATCACCCTGGCTCTCCTGAAAATCCATGCCTTGGGAGCTCAGGGATAAATAAATGCTTTTCCTCTGCCTGGGGTAAGTCAGCTACAGGCAGCAAAGGGAACCAGTTCTTCTGGCTGCTTTAGATTTTCTAAATTTCAGCTTGACAGAAAATCAAGTCCTTCTTTTACATTCTTCCTTCGTAACCGTGTTGTCAGCTCTGACGCTTGGTATGTCTGTAAAATACCAAATCTGATGTGCTCTCTGACAGGCTGGATTAGCCAGGCACCGGTTTCGTATGCTCTCGCCCATTTTTAGGGATCTTGCCACCAAAACGGGTATCAGCTCCATCCTGGAGACACAAGTGTTGAAGCCAAGCAACTAATTACTCATAAGAGCAGGTTCCCTTCCCTAATACCTTTTTCAGCTTTGGAGCAGATGTCCCCAGAGAACTATTGCATGATATTAGTGAAGCAGGAATTGGATCATTATGAACCTCGGTAATTAAAGAGAATGGCAGCTCGTCCTCCAGCAAGATGAGCGGTTTGACAAATGTGTAGAAGTGCTCCGACAAGTGAAGCGGCTCAGGATCTGATGAAACTTAACCCAGAGGGAAACGAAACAGGTTTAGCTGCCAAGACGGTCAGTGGGTTGAGAAATCAGTGCAGTTTGTAGGTCTCTGCCTTCAGAGCAGAAGACAGTAGTCACTGTTTCGTGTTCCTCAGCAGCCTTGTAAGAAATGTGGTGATGGAAGGGGGAGCGCTCCGTTGAGGGAAGGTGGGAAGTGGAGGTGTAGGAGAGGAGGGAAGAGGAGTGGCCATCCCACATCATGTAGCTGACCCATGGCAGACCTTGGACACTGGCTCTGGATCTTCTGTGTCCAACTCTGTAGTTCACATCTAGTACCTTGTGAGCCTACAAGTTCATCACCCGAATACTTGCAGCTGCACAGGCTCTTCATGATGAAATATTGTCAGCCTTTACTGGACAGAGGCATGTTTGATTTACTGGTCCATAAGGTTTGCAGCTCAAACTACCTAACCCTGACTTGGAGAAAAGGGCATCTCCAACCGCAGGCAACCCTTGTCCATCTCTGTAGGAGAGCACAACCCTGTCAACTCTGTGGCACATCTCTCCAGCACCTGTGATGTTTGCTGTGGAGTAGGACCGGACTGGCTACAAGAAACCACATCCAGTGCAGTGGCTTAGGCCTTGGTAAAGCTGAAGGAATGAAGAGGGTAGAGTATTCTTAAAAGCCTAGACTTGTTTGTGCCTCTGTATCCCACCATTGCATCAGTTTTGGTTTAGATCTGAGTCACCTGGGCTGTGCTCGTGTAACAGCCAAGTGCTGGAGGAACTTGGGCTCACCAATCAAAATAAATTCTTTGCATCCTGGTATAAAACCACAAACCATCTCCTGTCTCTGCTTCCCCACAGGTATCGACTCCAGACGCAGCACATCACCTCGAGGTGACCCATGTACCAGGCTTTACAGACCTCCCATCTCTTGCCTCATAGTAGAGACTTGCTCTCAGTTAATTATTTTCAGCAGAAGATGACAATCTGGAGCACCAGCACAGTGTCTTGAGTAAACCCAGGTTATGGTTGAACATTGGCTATAATTTATAAAATTGCCTTCATAGAATCACAGAATGGTTTGGTTTGGAAAGAACCCTGAAGTTCCAACCCCCCTGCCATGAGCAGGGACACCTCCCCCTAGACCAGGTTGCTCAAAGCCCTGTCCAACTTGGCCTTGAACACTTCCAGAGAGGGGACATCCACAGCTTCTCTGGGCAACCTGTGCCAGTGCCTCACCTCCCCTAATATCTAATCTAAATCTAACCTCTTTCAGTCTGGAATCATTACCCCTCATCTTATTGCTACTTGTCCTGGTAAACAGTTCCTCCCCAGCTTTCCTGTAGCCCCTTTCCTGTACTGGTCCTGGCAGGCTGCTATAAAGTCTCCCCAGAGCCTTCTTTTCTCCAGGCTGAACAAGCCCAACTCTCTCAGCCTGTCCTTATGAGGGAGGTGCCCCAACTGCCTGATCCATCTTTGGTCTCCTCTGGACTCACTCCAACAGGTCCATGTCCTTCTTAGGCTGTGCTCCCCAGAGCTGGACACAGCTCTGCAGCTGGGGTCTCACGAGAGCGAAGCAGAAGAGCAGAATCACCTCCCTCCACCTGCTGGCCACACCTCTCTTGATGCAGCCCAGGGTGCGATCGGCTTTCTGGGCTGCAAGTGTGGATTGCTGGCTCATATTCAGTTTTTTAATCCACCAACAGCCCCAAGCCCTTCTCTGCAGGGCTGCTCTCAATCCACTCGTCGCCCATTGCATCGTCCTGCTGCAATCTGGTCGCTAGTGCGCTACGGTATTGCTATTGCAGCTGAAGGAGCTGGGGCTCTTTAGCTTGGAGAAGAGGAGGCTGAGGGGTGACCTCATTAATGTTTATAAATATTTCAAGGGGGAGTGTCAGGAGGACGGAGCCAGGCTCTTCTCAGCGACGTCCAGTGACAAGACATGGGGCAATGGGTACAAGCTGGAACACAGGAGGTTCCACAAAATCATTAAGAAAAACTTTTTCCCTGTGAGGGTGACAGAGCCCTGGCACAGGCTGCCCAGGGAGGATGTGGAGGCTCCTTCTCTGGAGACCTTCAAAACCTGCCTGGATGCGTTTCTGTCCAGTCTACTGTAGGTGATCCTGCTCTGGCAGGGGGCTGGACTAGATGATTTCTAGAGGTCCCTTCCAGCCTCTGACATCCTGTGATTCTGTGATTAAGGTGAAGCTCGCTGCAGGGAAGCATCTCTCCTACCAAAGGAGAGGATTCCCAAGTGCATGGTGAGCACTAGCAGCTCTTTCTGGTGGAGGAGGGATGCGTGTTTGCTCCCAGAAACTTCTAACTTCCTTCTGGGACATCAGAGGCTTCACTGCAGGAGAAGAAATCCCACGTGCCATGGCACTGCTGAGAAAACCCTGCTGGGAAAAGGGTGACATGGAGCAGGGTTTTCTGTGTCCTGCCACTGCTGTGCTCTGGAGAGCTGGTTCTTGTGTCATGATGGCAATTAAAGCTGGCTGAAAGCGATTCAGGTTGCTTTTTATGAAGGCCACTCTTACAGCAAAACAAACCACAAAGTTGTCAGTTCCTACGAACTTTCTGCTCACCTCTCCTGTTTTATGGCCAGCTCTGGAGCGATCAAAAAATGTCAGGTTTTAAAATAGCATTTTGAAAGTTCATAGCAGTTCTGTGATTATTATTTCCCATTTTTTCCTTAAATGAGCGACAACTATAGCCTAATTACTTTTATCTGCTAACGGCCTCGAGAGGTGGTCTAAAGGCTGTTATAAATAAGCTGCGCTGCTGTCATGAAAGAAACACAGATAAGGGAAAACGAAGGCTGCTACAGCACCGGTCAGCTCTATTTGGCCTCTGAATATTCGATTTTAAGTTGCATCTGGCCTAAAGCACTATTTAAGGAGAAGAGGTGGAGAGAGTTGCTGATTTCTAAAGCGTCCCGATCCAAGCCTATAAATTGTGTGAAGGCAGGGTCCTGTTTTCCTAAATATCTCTTTAGAGCTTATCCTCATGCTTTATTTAAAAATGCGCAGTGGCAAGGTAGGAGGGGAGAATGACTTTATCAGGCTACCGAGGGTGGGAGGATGGGAAGCACAAGCTGTCAGATGCTGGAGCTGCCTTCAAATCTGCAACAGAGGCAGCAACTTCAAAGCACTTCAACAAAACGCTCGCTGCCTGAGCTGGAAAACGTGCAAGATCAGTAAAAATAACATCAGATGCTTTTTAGCTGGGAAAAAAACAATTGTGGGGGAAGTCTTCCTCACCACAGGTCAGCCCGAGTCATTGGGTGGCAATGACCAAAAAGGTGTTTCTTCTTGAGGTCGGTGTTTTCTCTGCTGTTACCTGCTCCAGCCAGTGTTTGTCTCCGTTCGTTGCCTGTCCAGGCTGTGTAACGTAGCTTTGCTCATCCTTCAGCTCCCCCAGCCTGACCCAAAGCCCATTGCTTACAGGAAATCTGAGCAAAAATTGCTTTAGTCATGCCCAAAGCCCCGTGGAAAGAACTAAACCCTCCTGTCTCAAAGACATCCACTTAAGCTCGGTGAGCTTGGCGGGGCTTTCCAAAGATCATTTCTTAATGCAGTTTCCCCCAGGGAGAAACCTTTCCTGCATGGTTTCCGTTACTGCCTTGAGTGAATCGAATTGTCATGCTAGAGGAAAAATGAGAGGGGCGCTATTTTCAACACTGCTGTTATTTTTAGGGAAGCTCCGCGCAAAATTACGTTGTTAGTGGAGCTGCGGTTACAGTCACACCTGACTGCTGGTCTCCCAGATGAATCAGGAAAGCGATGGAGATGATGGGTCTCTGAAGCCCTGGAGGAGCGATTTGCAGTTCAAACACCGTAAGAAGTCGAGGTGAGTTTTCCCGGTGTTGATTAAAATTAGAGATGTTAGAGAGAAGATCTCCCTGCGTGAAGAACCTGAGCAGATCAAATACATGAATAGAGACCAGGAGACTGCATTGTAGGGAGCCACGGTGCGGGAAGAGAGCAGGGAGATGTGGTGGCTGACAAGGTCTGGTTCACCCATTGCACACATTGTTTGAAAAATCAAACCATTGCCAACGTTTAAAAAAAGATTAAAAAAAAATACTTATTCAATGAATATATTAGAGAGTTCTGTAAAATCTGGGAAATAATTGAAATAATTGCTGCTAGATACTAGAGACTTTGATTGGAGCTGTGATCAGTGCCGTCGTGCTCTAAGGCAGAAATTAGAAATAAAGTGGGCTGGGAGAGCCACAGAAGGGAGAATACAGAAAGCACGGCCCATAGGAAAGCAGCACACAGGGAGGTTTTTTTCTAAAAGAGAGAGAAAGTTGCTGTCAGGATAAATACCTGGTTTTCAGCAAGGTGTCCGATTTGTGTGGCTAGAAGACAGCTTAATTCACAACAAAAAAAGATTTCAGCAATGTATTAGGACTAGGATACAGCTGCATCCTAGCTATAAGGGTGCATGCTGCAGTTGGACTAGGTGTAGGTCCCTTCCAACTAAAATATTCTTCTCTTTTCTTCCCTTCCCTCTAGGACCACAAGGCACCCTGAGTTTGTGTAGGCACACGTCTGCAGCTGGGACTTTCTGGCACGAGTGCGTCTGGGCTCATCTTCAAAAGCAAGTGTGGGGAAAACTGGCCGTAGCCAAGCAGGATGCTCGTCTGCTGCTGCTTTGCTTTCAAGGGAGTGTGAGGTGCAAAGCACACCGCAGTGAAGCAGCATTAGAGGAGCCTTTGGGAAGTTCAATTGGACTGGAAAAGCTGGTTTAGGAGAGGAGAAAGGGGATGTAAGGAAATAGCTTCAAGGCTGCATCATCAGAGAGTTGAAGCATTTTGGAGTTTGGCTGAAATGGCTGGGGTGTGGGGTTTTATTGAATAATCTCCACTTTCTGGGTAAAGTGGAAAACCTTCTTGTGAAATCTCTAATTTGTCAGTAATTCATGCAAAAAAAAGGAGCTCTGGGCCATGCACTTCCTACATCCATAGTGTAGTCCTTTGGAAATGGCAGCTCCTTTGCTCCCTGGGCAGGTCGTCGGGGCAGGAAGCCCAGTGTTCACGCAGCTCCCGCCGAGGAAACAAAGGCTGCAGCACTACAGAAAATACACAAACACACTCATTTCTGGGTGCTAACTGCTCTCCCTCGCCTTCGCTCTCTCTCCCTTTCGCCTCGCCTTCGCGCTGCCTGAAACTTGGAAACCCGTCCATCCTGTTCAAATCCCCTCCTGAGACCGGATCCTGCCCTTCCTGGTGTTAGAGATGGGCTTTTCCCTTGTGGGACTGGAAGATGATTCATCCACCAGCCCAGGAATGCAACCCTGGAGGCATCGTTTGCTGTCCTCTCCCAAAATGCTCGTCTGGAGCTGGATTTCTGTGCGGAAGGAATGCAGTTTGGAAAAGTCCTCCCTAGTAAATCTTTGAGCAGAGAGGGCATGAGTCCCAGTCTCATCTAGATCCTTGCCAGAGAGAGAAAGCATCCTAAAAACACAGGTGAGTGCAGCTGATCTGCCTGCTCTGCCCTTTTGCCCTCCCAGGGCTGGTGAGCCTCAGCACCACCCTCCTCCTCCTCCCTGTTTGCAAAGGGATCGATGCTTTTGACTCCAGGTCGAGGCAAAACCCTTGCAAACACAGCCAGAAAGCCCATGTGTGAGTGCACGTTGCGCAGCGATGTCCCTGGCATCTCGTTATCACCTGTCCCCAGGCAGTTTTGGTAAGGAGTGAAATTGCTCGTTGTGTTGCACGGGTGCCTGCAGACAGAGCTGGTGTCCTTTCGCTCGGTTGGATAATAGGTTTAATCCAACAAGCCAAGCCCTTGGCACAAGGGAGGCAATTCTGTGACTTCTGATGCTTTCCATTCATGCCAAAAACTGCTAAGATAATGCTGCCCTTTGGAGGGTGGGCTGTTTACGTGGGCTGTTGTTCAGAATAGCCAAGAAAGCTAAGAAGGAGAAACACTGAACTGGCCACTTTCTGCTGGGGCAAGGATGCCGCAAGCACAACCTCTCACTTGTATTAGAGTCCTGTCCCACAGGGAGGTAATGCAGGTTTCTTTTTTCACGTTCAAACACAGTAACTAGAACTGCCCAGGAAAAGGCTCTTGGCTCACATGAGCCCCTCACTGGTGTCACTGGTGGGTGGCTTCGGTGTTGCATGGACTAACAACCAAAAGCTTCTTGGGAGGACTTGGGTGTATCAGCCTCAAGATGAGGTTTTTCACAGAATTACAGAATTGTTGAGGCTGGAAAAAACCTCTGAGGTCATCAAGTCCAGCCTGTGACCCAACACCACCACATCCGCCAGACCATGGCACCAAGTGCCACATGCAGCCTCTCCTTAAACCCCTCCAGGGACGGTGACTCCACCCCTGCCCTAGGCAGCACATCCCAGTGCCTGAGCACCCTCTCCGTGAGGAAGGGCTGCCTGAGATCCAGCCTAAACCTCCCCTGATGCAGTTTCAGGCCGGACCCTCTCGTCCTGTCACTGGTTGCCTGGGAGAAGAGCCCGACCCCACCTGACTACAACCTCCCTGCAGGTAGTTGTAGAGAAAATGAAAATGAGAGGGTTTCAGGGAGCACCACCATTTCTCACCAGTCTCTCACACAGAGCTGGATGGCATCTGGGGGACACCGTTGCTTGTTGTCACCTAGACTTGTAGCCAGCTTTTTAGGTCCAAAAGCAACATGATAGTATGTATGGCCCAGTGGGTAGCACAGGGGATACAAGAGTCCTGGGCTTCAGGTCTGGCTTTGACTTTCTGAAGATTCTTTTTGACAAGGCATCTGAAGTCTCTAGGTTGTTGTGTTGCCTAACAAGTGATGCATGAATACTTGAATCCTTAAAACATCTGTGCTAACAAAAAGCAAGTTTGTTCCTCTCAAATAGCCCTTGATCTTCCATTTTCAGAGAAGCTCTATGGGTCCTAGCTAATACAACCCAATCCTGCCCACCCTGCATCTGATCTCCTACGTGTAACCCTTGAATTGGTTTACAAGAGGTAGGCAGAGATGATGTGCCACATGGGGAAGTGCTTACAGCACCCAGCAAAGTGCCTGATGTTTGTTCATCAGCTGAACGGAGGCTGTGATGAGTACCAGTGCCTTCCTCATGCCCACAGCAGCAGTACTGGAGCTCCTTTCCAGCAGCACGACGTGACCATGTGTGGGGGTAATGGACCAAGCACACACGTCAGGCATAGACCATGCTCTGTGCCCTTCGGGGACCATGGAAAACAGGGAGGGGCAACACGTAGCCCTTCTTTGTCTTCAGTGATTGATTTTTCTTGCTCCTTCCTGGTTGGCACAGGCAGGGCTGCATTCCT
>NW_009723310.1:43940-78669 GCF_000703405.1 Apaloderma vittatum | reverse complement strand
ACCGCAGGACCGGCCCCAGCCCCAGCAACCTGCTGTGCCACAAGTCCTGGAAGGCATGATCCTGGCTCTGCCGACAGGTCCCCGGGCTCAGCAGCTCCCGTGATTTGTCCTCACTCCAATTCGCTTCCTAAGATTTGAAGTTCCTTAGCTCTGTTTAGTGGATGTGAATGACAGGAGATGGTGAACTCAGCTCAGCTACAAGACTACCTGTCCTGGGGAAATTTTGGCTCTGTTTTGGGGGAATTCTTGGGGGGCAAACTAAAAAGTCCCCGGGGAAGAATCCAGACCCTCTCGTGGGGCACGGTTCCCATCTGACACAATACACGGGTGTCCCCTACATTCTCCGTGTCTGAGCACCAGAGACTGGCAGGTCTTGTGGAGGAGGCTGGTGTGTGCTGGCAGCAGGGCAGGGCTTCAGGATTTCATCCCCCACCCCAGCCCTTAGCAGAGAGTGACTTTCTGCAGTCTCACGTGCAGCCAGGTCACTGAAATGAGACGGCTTAAAAATTAAGTTTGCAAGGGAGGGTGGAGTTATTTGTGGGCACTCAGGTATGGTCACCAGTGCGAGCAATCAGGTTTCCCACAGTTACAAAAACTACTGGTCTGCCTGAATGCTAAAAAACGCACAAACCAGTGAGGGGGAGAGCTCCAGCAGCCTTCGCTGGTAAAGCCAAAGTGTCCTGCAACTACACCAGTGGTCTTAACCCACATTAAATCATGGGGACCATCTGGCTTCACCGAGTGCTAAAGGAGCAGACTTGTACCCCACAGGACAGAAAAGCCAAGTCACATCTCCTGCAGGATTGGGATGAGCTGCTGAGGACCTGAGTCACCTTTCTGGTTCCTGGGCAGACATCCCATGTAATCTTATCCAGAAGGCATAAATAATCTCGGTTTTCTTCAGCTCCCACACGAGAACGAGACATTAATCCCTCATCTCGTTTGCTTGCGGTGTGATTCCCATGAAGGGACAGTCCCAAGGAGCCTGAACCTGAGCACGGCACGACTGAGTTACTCCTTCATCGCCAAGGGCTGCTGTGGAATAACCTTTGCCAGGCTCCCACACCCATTAACCAGTGTCGGCACGGCTGAGCCTCCCCAGCCTCTGCAGCCTTCAGCAAAATGTCTCCTTTCTGCCGGATTCAGCTGACGCTGGAAGTCGCAAAGGCTCTGCTTGATGACCCTGACTGAAGCACGCTGGAATTTGCTGGGTTTCATAAGGTTTTCATTAGGGCTGAGAAAGAGCCCCTGAGGTTTCATGAAACGCCAAAAGTATCCGTAGAGCGGTTTGCAGAACCGCCCCGTTTGTGGGGACGTCTTTTTTTTAACTGATCCTCTGCTTTTTGTCTTCCTCTCCTCATTGTCTTCCTCTTCAAGGTGGATGTGCTGCTCTACCTAAGGGAAACATCTACTCTGCACTGTGGCTGAGGACTGAGGACAGAGTGGTGATAGGAGGAGGTTGGTCTTCACCACCAAGTTGCCAGGCTGGTGTCTGGGTGATCTGAGCTTGTTCTAGTCTTTACTACCCAGTTCCTGCAGTGATACTGGTTGGGAAACCCTACCCATCTGTATCCTGTGCTCCCTCCCTGCTATCATCCCTCTAACAGCAAGCGATAATCCCCGCTGCCTTCTTAAGACAGACATGAGACACGTAAACATCTCAGTGCGAGGCTCCCACGATGCCTTACCCTGGGATTAAGTCTGTAAATCATCTGCATTTGCTTTGCGAGTGGATGAACCGGGATTTAAAATCTGTAGAAGGAGATTGTAATTTAATAGCAGTAATCAGCATCTGCTAGTCCAGAATCCTCAGCTCAGATGTAAAATATGAGAAAAACACTCAGGAATAGGAACACAATAGTTTTGCTTTCCTGCATGTTGTTCCCCCATGCTTAGACTCTGTAAAGTCCACCTCATTGCCTTGAAGCTCACCCCACTAGACTCCACCTCTTTACCTAAAGGACCAGCTTCCTCAGAGTCTTCATTGCCACCAAGTACTTCTCTAAAGCTTTTTGGCATTCTGGAAAAGAAGGCTAATTTTCTGAAGTGGTAGCAAGTCTAAGTTTTTCTAACATAAACCTCATTCATCCTAGCAGATTGTCAGCCAATAACCCAAAGAACATCAGGTCCCTAAAGTATGGTGTCAACGTTAGGAATAGAGGTTGACGGTGACCTTGAGGTGATGGGTCTGGAGGACTTGGGTCCTTCTGGAAGCCTCCCCAGATAAAACAATGGTCTGAATACATTCTGATCCGAACTGGGGCCCCCATGCCTCATTCCTCTTCTGGCTGGAAGGCAGCCAGAGCTGCTGTTTGCCTGTGCCACGTCACGGTCCCACCTCAGCTATCCTGTTTTCTCAGTGCACCTGCTAATTCTTGGCGGCGGCGGGTGAGAGCAAATGGAGAGAGAGGTGCAGAGGAACCCACGCCCACAATGCACACAGGCATGGCCAGCCCACCCCCAGAGATTAGCACATCTCTAGCTGACCCTGCACTTGGGCAAGTTGCAGATTAACCTTAACCTCCTGAAAGGTGATGGCAGCTCCTTTACTCCAAGGCAGTTGTTGTTCACCAGGAGGAGGCTGGAAGAAGCACCCTCCCTGAGGATTTTTCCCCATATTGCCTGAGATATAATTTTGGAAAAGAAAACAGGCTGTGGTTTATCACTCTGCAAAGCCTTAGGTAGCAGCCAGAGCTCATGCAGAAAACCAAGGGAGGTCTGGCACGGTACGGCTCTTTCCATCAGTGTTGTTATATCCCATCATTATAGTCAGTGCAATTATATTCACTGAAGCATTTCTGCTTGCTAACAGAGACTTAGAGTTGCACCTCCCACCTTCAAGGATGAGTTGTAGACATTTGGGGATGCAGAAGAAGGGTTCAAGACTGACTAGAAGCCCCGGCAGACCTTGCTGTCATGATACAAGATGTCATCATCTCTGGCCCTCTCTCCTTTGCAGGGGGGCTACTTCCCATAAGCCTGAGGATATATGAGCCTCACACCCCCAGTTCACAGCCCAGCATGGCTGGCTTAAAATGGGTTTTGCACTAAGACTGCCAAGCAATAAATCAAAGCAACAGCCACAGGTTTCTTCTGCCTCAGTGTTGCAACCCCTGTCCTAGAGAGAGTGCTCCTGTCTTAACCTGCTGTGAGCTGCTGGCTCCGGGAAGGCAAACTGCACCTACAGAACTCTCCCCAAAGCTATTCCTGACTGAAATCAGCATTTACCCTGTGTCCTTGCCTTGCCAAGGCCACTCCTTTCTTCTGAATTGGGAGAAAAGGATTTGGCCCGTCCTGCCCCCTGCCTCTGTGGGATCCACCGCTGGCACAGCTCCACAGGCAGCATTGCCCAACAGCTGTCCTGAAAGGGCTCCTTTGCGAGATCAAGGCTTCTCTGTGCGCTGAGAGCCATCGACTGGCACGAGCTGACCGGAGGAGGACGCAGCGCCTCCCTACAGCTCAAGACAATTGTGTCTCCGTCGGTGCAGCAGAGCTTGCACCGTGACACCTCAGCACAGGAGCAAACTTCACCCTGGTGCCCAGGCGCCTTCTCCTGTCCCAAGACACTTCCATTTGCTGCCGTTATCCATTAACCAGCACACTGTTACCTGTCAGAGGCAGCTCTGTGCTGCCCGGTCAGCTGGTGCTCACAGAGCACAGTCCCATGAAACTGTGTCTGTGCAAAGCCCCGACCTCCACCAGTCTGAGCCCGCCAGGCCAAAGAGCAAAGCTGTGTTCGCTTTCCTAGAGTAAAACTCCTCGTGCAGACAGCTGGGCCAAATCCTGAGGCTGGCAGTCTCTTGCAGATGCTGGTCTTCCCTGCCTTGTTCAAGGCTTGGTGCCATGGCTGCATAAGATGTACTTCTCAGGAGGCCTTTTGTATCATCAAGTTATAAGACCCAAGTGAGGTCCTCACTCATCTTACCACCGATATATATAGAATCATAAAATCTTTTACGTTGGAAAAGACCTTTAAGAAAAGACCATCGAGTCCAACTGTCAACCTTGCAATGCCAGAACCACCACTAAACCACATCTTTTAAGCACCACATCTGCAAGTCTTTTAAATACCCCTCAGGGATGGTGACTCCACTGCTTGCCTGGGCAGCCTGTTCCAGTGCTTGACGACCCTTTTGGTGAAGAAATTTTTCCTAATATCCAACCTAAACCTCCCCTCGCAGACTGCGTGAAGAGCCTTTCTACAACCTACTTTCAGCTAGTTGTAGAGAGAGATAAAGTTTCCCCTCAGCCTTCTTTTCTCCAGGCTGAACAACCCCACTTCCCTCAGCTGCTCCTCATGAGACATTCTCCAGACCCTTCACCATCTTCATTGCCCTTCTTTTGACCCGCTCCAGCACCTCAATGTCTTTCTTGTACTGAGGGGCCCAAAACTGACCGCAGGGTTTAAGATGTGGCCTCACCACCATGTATGTGTATTGCTTTCTCATCTTTTTCCCCATACCCAGGAATGCAGCAGATGAGGGAGCAGTAAATTAACACCCAGTCTTCCTTTATCGGATCTGTAGATACACCTGTAAGAGGCACCACGTAGATTTTCATTTGGACACCACAATTTTGTAGGGCAGAGAAGCACCTGACCGAGGCTACATGAGGAATGTGTAGTAAAATGTCACATACTTTGGTTGTGGGTCCAGGAATGGTCTTCTGAAATGTTCCCAGAAATTCATGCAGTGCATTGGCCGCTTCAAGTCAGGACATTTAACCTCATGTAAGTAGGGCTAAGTCTTTGCTCTGGTCTCTTGAGCAGCTTGTGGCATTTTTTTTTTTCGCCTCCTTCCCTTGCTTTTCCAAAGTGTGAGGCCCCTGTTGTGTTATCTCATCTGCAGGGTTTGGCCCTTCCCTCTTCCTCCCCGAGCTCCATACCCGAAAGCGGGGTGGAAATACCTCTGCGACGTGTCATTTCGCAAACACATCCTTGGCAGAGCCTGTTCCCCCGTGCACAACGTTAACTTTGTCCGCAGGCACGTGGGATGGCCGAGGCGGAGGCAGATGTGGGCCATTACACTGCCAAACCTTGCTTTTGCACTGCAGCAGAGTCTTCCTCCCAGCAGCTTCTGATTTATCCCAGCATCAACCTGTGACAATGTCTTCAGTGTTTTAGGCCTGCACTGGGACACTGAAAACAGCTTCATCTGCCACCTGTATGCATGAAAAAAATATAAACCACAAGGTCTTTGAGCTGTGGGAATAGTGAGTCAAGGCTTAGGACAAGAAAGCGAGTGCATCGGGTCGTGCACATGAGAAAAATACTGGAACAGGAACATCTCAGATCATGTTTCAGTTATGAAAGTCAGGCTATTCTGTTCTCCACCAGTACCAAGTTAAACTGCTTGGAAATAATGTTTTCTGCTGTGTAACCCCATGGCATGACCAGAATTAGCAGGAAGCAAAAGTGCCTACAGCTCAGCACTGAATGAGCCCACATTTTATGACAAGCATTTTCTTTTCCCTTGGCATTGACTGTTCTAAACTGCTTTACATACATTTCTACAGCTTTGGGCTCCTTAAAAGCTCACCAGGATTATTTACTACTTTTTCAGTGTGACGATGGAAAGGCAGCTCAGACATCACCTGTGCATGAGCCTGATGTGTGTTACCAGAGCTGTGGGGATGGGAATGACATGCTTCATCCCTGAGCTCAAATTAAATGTAGCCGCAGCCATGGAAACGGGTTGGTTTATATCAGCCTATGTCAGCACTGGAAAGGACCTAGACACACAGCAGCTATTAATTAAATCCTTCGTTCTGGGGATAATGGCTTCACGTGGCAAAAAGAGAGTCAGAGCATGATGGAGTTTGGTGCCCATCCTCTGACATCTCCAGGTTTCCTCAACCCCATCTTCTAACCTCTCCCACCAGAGCTGGTGGTGTAGGACCCTCACCGATGGGCCAGCAGTGGCCTTGGGGTTGACTTCAAAGATAAAAGCAGACCCTGTCACAGGTCTCCGTCTTTTGTGGGCTGGAGGAAGACACAAAACGTTTCCTCTGTTCCCTGCAACAGAGGAAGACGCTCAGCATGATGAAATGAAAAGAATGAAGAATGAAAGGTGAAGGCTGTTATGGGTTTTATGAGCTGTAGCCTGCTGATATTCAGGGATAAATTGCTCATCAGGAGCCATTTTTGGATCTTCAACCATGAAACTATGATCTCTGAAGTGTTCCTCTCAGATATGGGCACACCCAGGCTGAATGAGCAGGTTCAACCCGTGCCCTGATTTGCAGCTATCTGTGATTAGTCTGTAGCTAGTCATGGGTATTTTGGGCGCTCTTCCAATTAGAGGTCTTCCCCGTAGGCATAAGAGTGGTCAGTGGACAAGGTCTTTCAAAACTCTTGGTTTAAACCCATTCTGACACCTGCTTTAGCTGATGAGCTGATTTGTATCTATTTTCAATTTGTGTGGGTTAATCAAAAAAAAAAAGGAAGTGGCAAGAGAAGCTTGATGTGTAGGAAGGAAAGGACTTAGTTCCCAGCCCGGGGAGATCATCCTTGGAGATATTAAAAAAACAGCTGGATGGAGCCTTGGGTACCCCAAAAGCAGAGAGTCAGAAGAGGTTCCTCCATCCCTCTCCAGTGAGGGTTGTTCTCTCCACTGGCAGCGAGCAGCACCACGCAGATGGCAGGCAGGAGCTGCTGGGACTGTGAGGGGACAGTTTATCTTCAGGTCCTGCACAGCCAGTGGCACCAGTGCAGCTTGGAGCTTCACAGACTTTTTTTTGTCTTAAAGATTAACTGCAACATCACAATGGGTATCCACAGACACAGCTTTCTGCTGCAGAAGATGGCTCCGGCAAACGCTGCCGGCTTTGCTGGGCTTTGCTGGTTTATCGTTACTTTTCTCCCAGCGCGGCTGCACGCTCCGATGCTCTGTCGTGTCCTCGTTTCAGCTGGCAGTCGTGCCGACAATCCTCACCCCTGCTCCCCATCGCCCTGGGCTGTGACAATCCAGCCTGGGAGCACAGAGACACCCAGGTCGGGCTGGCAGGGAGCGAAGGAGCAGGATGTCTGTCTCCAGCACCTCTCCCCTCGTACTGACTGCTCCAAAATTCAGGACAGTCGCAGTCAGGGACTGGAGACAGGACTCTTGGGCCCGAGTTTTGTCTAGAAGAGACAGAGGAGAGGTAGAGAGGGAGGAAAAAATCCTCCCCTGCCCTTTTAAATCTGGACAAAACAGGTTTGTCATTAAAGCAGCACTTAATCGTTATCGCTCCGTGAATACAGAGCTGTTGGATATTTGATGCAAACAGAAAGTTGGTTGAAACTCTCTCGTACCGGCTCCCTCTTTGTCCGTCCGTGAGCCCGGGAATGGGTGTGATCTCTGAGTAGGAGTGTCTCTGCGGTTAAGTAGAGGATTGAATTACCGAACACTGCTGTTCCCGAGCTGACAAGGTAGCAGAACAGCAAACAAAAGTGCCTTGAAACTAGCTCACCAAAGAGGAGAGAAGGCGCTGGCTTTGGCAGAGGAGGGAGACCTGCGAGGACACCGAGGGCTCCCAGCAAAGGTAAGCAGCTTCCTGGCGCCCCTCTCAGCTTTGTTGCTCAAGGCCAGAACTGCTTGATGCATTTTCTTCTGTGGGATAGTGAGAAACAAAGAAAAATGAATACTTTTTTGTATTTTGTAAAGTTTTCTCGCCTGGTGTAAACCAGGGTGGCTTTACTTGCACCGATGAGCCCATCCTGATTTGGGCTTTTTAGGGGTTGGAACAAGCGACTGTCTCAGCTCCTTGAGAACCCGTCTGGGCTACGTACCAGCTCCAAGGACACATGCTTTTAGTTGAGCGCTCTGCAGAGGCTGGCCTTGATTTCACGCGACGAGCAATTAACGGCGTGTTGTTTTGGCCTGGTTTGTTTTATGCTTTGCTGCTGTGGGGATTCGCTTAAAGCTCGCCTGCCTTCGCGATGTAGTCATGGGTCCTGGCAGCGACAAGGAGTCCTTGGAAGTTCTCATCAGTAGGTCTTGTCATCTAATCGATAAATCCGCTAATGGCTGAGCTGCTGGGCTGTCGTGCTGTGTAAGCACAGAGTGTTTCCTCATCCTGTTCGTTTGAGATGCAAATTGCACTGAGATAAAGTTGAGTTGTAATGGGGTTGAGCTGCGGGCTTACCTGCCAGTATTTTTCTTAGGCGTGCCCATTAAGAACATAAATATTTAAAACAAAGGAGAACCAATATGAATTAGCATCTGTGGGAGGTTCGCACTTATTCAAGGCTACCCTAGCACAGATGTAAACAAACGTTACAACAGCTGAAGCAAACTGGCCCCACAAGAACAGCACTTACATGGTGAATCATCCAGGTGCTCTTTACACACCGCTGCTAAATGGGCAGATTAGAGCCTGAAAAATAGAGATTAGACAGTCACAGAACATCAGCCTTCCTTTTCAGTGGGGTTTTACTGTTCCCTGCTGAGATGCCAGGTGGAAGCAACGCAAGGACAGGCACTGACTGGTGTCACTGCTGATCAGGGAAACCCTGACCTTCTTCCCTCATCTTCCTCCTGGCAGAACCAGGTGAGCCTCCCCTCCTGCCTGTACAAGCAGGCTGCCTTTCCCCTCCTCCAGCTCCCTTCCCAGCCCTGGACATGCAGGTCTTGTGACGTTATTTCTTAGGCAGGACTTTGTGGCCACTGTTGTCACGGTCTTCCAGCCGGGAGCAAAGGTTTCGTGCCATGGCTGCAAACAGTGTCACCCTGGTCTCCTGCCTTCCCTTGTATCTTGGGGCCACTGGTTGTGTTGAGCCAATAAATCCCTGCTTTGGAATGGCCCAGGATGCTGAAGATGCTCATGGTGTCTCCTGATCTTTTCTGTGGAGCTGCACAGGTTTTTCTGTACTTTGAGCATGGAGGTTTTTACGTTTTCTGCTCTGCACCCCCTGGGAAGGTGTGGGAATTGTGACATGGAGGAGATGCACCATGGGCTCTGTGACTTCAGGCTAGTTCTGCCCTGCAGCCTGATCCTCCGGCACCACCCATGTGTGGTCACTTGTCCCCAACCAAGGAGGAGACTGGCTCATACCTGGAAGATGCTCTTCTCTCTGCTGGGCACATCATGTTGGACTAAAAGCTTCCCCTCAGTTTTAATAGAGCTGAATACATGGTGACCCACTTGGAAGCAGAGCCCTGAAATACCCTGTGCAGTGAAGGGGAGCTCGGGGCACGGTGACAGCCTTGGAGCTACCTGGCTCAGCCACATTTTTGCCACCCCTGGGGAACACACATGCCACCACCACCCCTCCTCGAGGTCCCTCCTTCATCACAGGGAATGGGGTCTCTGGCAGACTTCTGAAATTCACTCTGAACTGACACAAATCCACAGGTTGGGATTTCTCTCTATAAAATGCCCAACTGCACAAGGAAGGACACCAGCATGGACACACCACACCCAAAATATCTCTGCTCCAGCTCTTTGCATATTCACATATATTCTTCAGCTTCTCTTGGCCCCTCAAAAAAAACAGATCGTACAGTCATAAGGGGATACATGCTCCTACAACCCATTAAAACCTCTCTTTTTGTGGTTTCCCTTTCCACATAACACAAGCCTGGAAATATGCCTAATTAAGATTCATCCTGGCCTATTAGGTATTTCATTGTTTTTCCACCTTTTCTGGGTATGAAAGGGATGCAGAAAGGCGTGAACACTATCGCTGTGTCATTGACAACCTTCAGTGCAAAAAATCCTTTCTAAATTTCCTACATTGGATAATGTGCAGTGGATTCAGATGCCTTGATTTCCAAGGACCTTTGCTTGAAAAAGAAATTGTGCCGTTTGTTATCTGACTTTACCTGAGCCTATTCACGCTTCTCTGAGGGAGTGCTGGGTAAAGTAACAGTGAAACTTGTTATTATTTATATCCACGTCAAAGACATGAGACACAGGGGATGCTAAATTGCATGGTTGGGCTCCATCCTTGGCAGTTCCTGTGGAATGAGCTATTCAGGGCAGTCATCCTCTCCTACCTAAAAATGTCCTGTTGCCATGCCCTGGGATGAAAGAATACATTTCTGTCTGGCCCTTTATTTAAAACTGCTCTTACAAAAACGGCTGAACAGGGTAAGAAACAGGCAGGGCTAGAAGTCACATTCTTTTTTGGGTGATAGAGGCTATGGAGATACCCCCCTTCCCTTTGGGAGTGTGCTGGAGCCAGAACTACCGTACTTTGTTGCTGTGTATGAAATAGCTCTGTAGGCTCAGACAAACCTCCCATTGGCAGCTCCGGGTGCAAAAAGCAGTCTCGGATGAATGACTCTTTCTAAAGCTGTTTTCGATATTCGCAAGAATGTTTTATTCATTCGGCTTCATGCAGTCGATGTGCTACTCTCTCAAAGCTGGCCTTCATTTCTGCCAAGAAGGCATCGCGCGCTCTTCTCGCGTGGGCTGGGTTTCACTTTTTATGCCAAGCGAGTGCCAGACACACAGCCCCGTGGGCCGGGGCTTTGCTCCTCGCTGTGCCGTGTTGGCAGAGAGCTGTGCTCCGGTGTGCAGGAGCCCCAGGACTGGGCAGCACAGGGTTTAGCTCACAAAACCGTGATGCGCCACGGCCACCCATCACGCAGCACATCATACCACAGGGGCAAAGTCACGCTTCCTTCTTCCTCCATATCTCCCATTCCCAATAGTCCACCCCATCTCCATTTGCTCTGTTGTCTCCCTGGACCCCTTTCCTACCACAACAGCCCTCTCAGGAAGGAGGCACAACCATGGGGTCTCTCAAGGGTGGAGTGGTGCTCCCCAAGGAGCAAGCACTTAGATTCATAGAAATATCAAGGTTGGAAAGGACCTTAAGATCATCAAGTCCAACCTATAAGGTGAGGAGGCACAGGTGGTGAGCGAGTGGCATCCACAAAGAATAGAAGGGCCAAGTGTGACCTTGATGCCCACTCTGGGTTGCAAGGGCTGGATGAAATTGATACACACACCATGTTTGTAGTGCTGAACATCTCTCCAGTTTCAGCCTGGAGAGTAACTACTATGGGCGAGTAGTAGCAAAAAGGTAGGTGTTGCTGGTATTTCTTTGAAAAAAGATGCCATGAAGGTCTGTCTCTGTTTCAAAGACCTTAAAGTTCATGTGGGATAACTCACAACCTGGCTCAGCACCCCATCGTTTAGTGTGGAAGCTTGGGTTGGGTTGGTTGATACCCGATTCTTTTGACACAAGTTAGGTGCATTTCGGCAGAGGTGTGTCATCCAACATACACAAAGGCTGAGCTTCCCCTTTCAGCTCAAGAAACAAACCTTCCCCTTGATTGAATGAGTTGCGTCTTACCAGACCAGTGATGGAAATGCAGTCACCCACGGAGCTCCCATACAGGTCCTTTCATTTGCAATCTGAATTGTAAACCTGTTTCTTTTTTCAGAAGTCCTGGGTTTCTCTTCCTAAGTTTGATGTGACGCTTGCAGGTTTGAACTGGAGCAAAACTGGAGTGGTCTCTTCCTACTGTTAACCTTGCTGTTCTCCACCAGGAAACCAATGCATTTGGCATGTGGCTGTGTTCGTCTTGGGGCTCAGTGGGTGGGACTGAGCTCCCACACTCTGGGAGAGATGATGTGCAGTGGGACAAGCTGGGCTCTCCACCTGGGAGATTACCGTCAAATCAAGCATCAGGGTTCAGGGAACCATCCAGAGAGTGTCCTCCTCAGACTGAAGCACTTAAAACTAAGACATCCAAGTGAGGGTGGGTGAATTACAGCTTCTAACTCCCTCTCCTAGCCTTCCTCCAGGGTCTTTTAACCCTGCATACAAAGCAGCAACCTCTCCTCAGTTCCAGCTGAGAAAACACCTTCTTTTGAGGGTCTCTCCTCAACTTCCAGCTGTCACACCCTTCCCATAAGCTTTTGAAGTGCAGGTGCTCCCCAGGGCTTAAGAAGTTCTTGCAGAGGTGACCAAACACAACATGCTCTCCTCCCTGGTGTCTCAGCTCTCATTTTACTCACCTGTAGTCATTAGGTTAAATAATCCTCCGTTAAAATGCTGATGTGGGAGAGGATCGTAACTTTTATCTTGGAGGTGGTGAGTAATTAGAAGTTATTTTGTGAGCCATGTGAACCACTTCTCTGGAAGCCAGGAAGAGGAATTAAAATGGCTTCAGCTTTGTTTTCCTTCTGCGTGCGTCTCCTGCCCTCCCTGTGGCACGCAGCCCTGCCTTCCGATGCAGTGCTGGTCCCGAGCCAGTGCTCTCTCCCTTTCACCAGGAGAGAAAGAGCCAAAAGAAAGGAGAGATTTGTTCATAATGAATTGGCAAGCCTTATGCTCGCCTTTCCCTCGGGATGGCTCCATGCCGTTACAGACTCAATAACCTCATGAAAAGGAGCTGGAGGTGGAATGGATACCCCTGAAGTAGATGTGCACCGAGCTGCGTTTTAGTTGGGAAAAAACCCCAGCAGCTGGGGCATGGCTGCTGCAAGGCGTTTGCACACAGAAGGCGTTTAGCAGCTTCTTGTGCCACAATTTTATTTTTCCTCACAGATCCTCAGAGCGGGGTGGGTTCACACCAAAAGAGTTTGTTAAGGGGCGCTGGGACGGTTCTCAGGGGGAAGTTACTGCAGCTCAAGCTCTGCTACTGCTACTTCTGAAAGCTTTGAGTCTAACAGGGCTGCCCTCGCCCTACAGAGATGCTGCCTGCCTGGGAGAGCCTGCTGCTTTCAAAGGCATCCCAGGGAGGAAGGACTTCCCGGGAAACCAGTCAGTCAAGAGCTGTGTGGGTGCTCTGACTGTCTCCGTAGGACACCAAGGCAAGGGCTACCAGCCTCCGTGTTCAGCCAATTTTCTCTCCCTTTCCCAGTGCCAGCAACTGGTGAGCACGGGCTCCTCATCCAGCGTGATGAATGTGGAAACTCAGACTGCATGACTTGGGAGTCGTGGCGAGTGTTAAGGCTTTCTGATTTAATTGTCAGCACATTGTTCTTTAATGCTGTTGAGAAGTTTGCTGGGACAATACAGCTCTGCTGTTCCCAGGAAAAATAAAGTAGTTGGTTGTACAGATTTTAGAGGGAGGATTCAGAAATAGCAGCAGTTCAGGGAAAAAAAAATCTGCTCCTACAAATCAATTTCCCAAGACCATCTGCTTGAAGATCAGACTGCTGGAAAGCTACCAGCCGTGAGATAAATAGAGAGGACAAAAGAGGTCGTAAAGAGAGGTGTGGGGAGATGAGCAAGATTTTCTGGATAGAGCAAAATGTTGAGCTAGTATTTATGGCAGGTGGAAATGAGGCAGCTGCAGGGACTAGTCGAAATCAGAGGAGATAAATCGCGAGTTGCCTGCCCTTCTAAATCTGATGTCCTCTGAGGAATTTCAAGAGACAGATGAGATACAGATTGAGGGCTGTTGCAACTGGAAAGACGATTATTTCCAAGTAACCTAGTATTTCCTTGTGCTCCTTCCTTTTCAGTAAGGAAAAATGGTAGGGTTGGAGAATTAATCCAAAGCCCATTCACGTGGAGCTCACAAAGGGCTGAAAGGTAAAGATTCACAGCATGAGTGGTTTCTCGGAAAGACTGTGTATAAGTTACTAAGTCAGAGATACCAGAAATGAACAGGACATGAAGGCAGAGGTTATAGGAAGCACACTAAGCTGAAGGTCTGCTTCTTGATAATGCCTGGGGCGGTGGTTGGAAATGGAGTAAATTTTAAGGGTTCAAGAGATACAGCAGCTGGGTCCTGGGGAGACTGATCAGCTTTTTTCACACAAAACCAAACTGGTTATTGCTTATGCAGAACCTGAGAAACTATTTGGCTGGGTGGATCCAGGTTTGTCCATCCTTTGAATTTGTTGAACAGGGAATTCAAATGCCTCCCAGGGTATAGGGCACTTCCAGTTTGAGAGACTATCAAGAACATAAAATCATTTCAGTGATTCTCCCAGGCCCTCGTCTTCAGTCGCATGGACGCTGAACAGACTGCCACATCTCAGTCCTCAGCATCCCAGCCCTTGCCCTATCAACAAAGACCAGAAAAGACCACTTGCCTGAGATGGCAGGTAGCTGCTTGGATGAGATGTCATCCAATGATCCCCTGGCAGCCATTTGTGGAGAAAGGGAAAACCTGCCCATCTGAACCTAGTGAAGTCCCTTCTTAACTCCAGAACTGTTGACCCTGAGAAGGTGAGCAAGAAGCTTCTTCACAGTCTTAGTCCACCTTGTCCAATGCCCCATCCCAAGTTCTGCTCCACCTTTCCTTAAGAGAAGACTAAAGAAGCCCTTAAACCCCTTCAATGATCCACTCAGATGATGTGGTAGCACAGACAGGGCCTCTTTTCTGACCTGTGGACGTGGCTGGGTGAAGTCGTGAAGCGTTAGGATCAGCCTGTGTTACTGCCTTAATGCCAAACCATGGGAAGGGGCTCCCGGTCGCTGACCCCAAGGAGCTGAGCCCAGCGAGCACACCCAGGCCATTTAGCCACCTCATTTAAAGACATTAAGTAAAGCAGAGCCTGCCAGCTTCCTTAATAAGCTGTTCCAATATTTAATTGCCCACCGTGATCAGAAATAGCATCTTATTTCAAGGCCTGCTTTACGTAATTGTAGCTGCCAGGCAACAGCTCTTTCCAAGAAGGCTGAAGTGCTCTCTGTGGTCAGCCAGGCATGTCTGCACAGAGCCCTCTCCTTGGCACACTGGCCACACCGAGACCCTGAACCTGGACCTCATGGGACTCAGAGGAGGAGTGTGATCTGAGCTGTGCTTTTTCCTCTTTTGCCACCCCTCAAAGCACTTATCCCATTCTCTGGGACAGTCCCTAGCTAGACACAGTCACTATTCAAAGTATTGGCCCCGAGCAGTAGCTGATGAGTGACACGAGGTAACTCAACACTGGATTTTGTTCCTCTGGGCAAAAGAAGAGTTAAGTGCTGTCCTCTCTGCAAACAAAAAAAATGGCACCTACTTGGGTCCAGAAGCCCAACTATAATGGAGACAGTGAGAGCAATTCAACAGCCCTGGTTTACCTCATCTAATGCCAGTCCAAGTATTCCCAATAATTAGGCCTTTCAGCCTGGAAAGACTGGAGCCACAGCTGCTTCCTATTTTCCCAAAGCTGTACAGAGCATTACTCATTTCACTGTTGTGTTGGTTTTTTTTTTAATTTTTTATTACCGTGACTACAGCCCAGTAAGTGTGCCGCCAAAATCCAGACAAGCCAAATCAGGCTTAATTCAGAACGTACTTCGGGAATTTGAAATGATCTCCTATCCCCCTTCTGAGTCCTTATTTTCTCTCCCCACCCCAACTGCCTGAGTCTGCCTGAAGAAATGTCCTGCTAGGTTTGCTTTCTCAACACATACCAGGTTGACCAACATGAAGTAGTGATTGCTGGCACTTCCACCCCGACTGCTATTCATTAACCAATCTTGGGAGTGACCTTGACACTTAATTAGTCATCTAGTCCTTCCTGAAGGTACAGCTTTTCCCCCACGCTGTGCAGGTTGGAGAGGGGATTGGGATGCTATTTGGCAAGCAGAAGCGTTGCTGTGATTTTGGCAGTGTGTGAAGGGGAGAGGGTATAACAGAGAGCCATCTGCCCTCACTCCCAGCTTTGTACCGAGGCTGTGTTAGGGAAAGCTTTACTTTTAGCTCTGAAGGCTCCAAGTTATCCTCACGGTGCCACCCAGCCAAGATGCCAGCCACTGAGATTTGATTTCCAAGTGCTCTGCTCTCACCAGCAGCAGCATTTACTCTCTGCCGTTTAATTTGCAGCACCTTAACCAAGTGTTAAAGAGCCAGCAGAGGAGTTCCAAGCTGGCAGTTGTCTTCTTTCTATGCAGTGGCCACCTCTCACGGTGTGAAATTCTGGTGCTGATAACACCAAGGTCACGGGTTCGATTCCCGTTCAGTCCCCATGTGTTTCCTGATCTAGTTGAGAGGCGTCCCTGCCCATGACAGGGAGATTGGATTAAATGATCTCTAAGGTCCCTTCCAGCCTAGGCCAGTCTAGGATTCTATGATTCTCTCCTCCTTCTATCCTCACGAGACTCCCTGGAAATTGCGGAAACATGGTATTTGCATGTGGCTAATGTGGAGGCAACAAAGGAAGCTACAGCTGCTGTAGTGCCTCTCTTCCCCCTTCAGAGGTAAAGCTGGTTCTGTGTACAAGGAAGCAAATGTCCATCCCCATAACCAGGGTTTTTCTCATGAGTTCCTGCCCCAGGCACAGTTGACTCATGCTTCTTGTCAATTTGTGTTTTACCTAATACTGGGCAAGACTGGTTTGACTGAGGTAGGAACTGACTTGGACATCCCTCTTCAAACCTCACAGTGAACCCAAGACTCTTAACATCCCCTTTTTTTTGTTTTTTTTTCTTTTTTTTTTTTCCTTTTAAATTAGAAGAGTTTCTTCCCTTCCTGGTTTCAGCATAGATGGGAAGTTTTCGCTCCATAAATACTGGACTCTGTGTCTGGGCAGGAGTTGAGTTATGGGATCATCTGATTAAAAACCCGCATTAAATCATTAATTAAATGAGCTGTCTGATTATATAAGTCATATTCCTATTATTTCTAACTTGGCCACCAGCCGAAAGAGGCTGGAAAGTCCAAAGAAACAGCCAACATTGTCTGGGCTTCACACTCCCTTCCAGCTTAATGACAGAGGAGGAAGGGAGGGACAGCATTTCCCAGAAAATTGGGGACCAGCACTGGTGGGCAGGTTTCAGATGGAGAGAGGAACCCCAGGAGAGGAGGGGATCCAGGATCCCTGTTTTTAAGGGGTGGGAATTGGTAAAACATCGCTGACTTTCAGAGAGTTTTGTCCAACATGGCTGGCGACGCTCAGAGGAATCTCAGCATCCTTTGGGTTAAGTTTTTTCTGATGGGAGAGGTTGGGATGCTGGGAGAAGCAGGGAGCCAGCTGTGTCTCACAGCTGGCCAGCTGCTGGTTTCCTTCGCTGTCTTCCACAGTGAACACTGCCAGTTTTACCTAAAAAAAAACTTACCCACTCCACCCCCCAAATTCTCCCTCACATACAAACGTCTTCACTGGCTTTGTTTTCACGTTGTCCCTGTTTTGGTGCTGGAAAGAAAAACTCTAAATAAGTTTTTTTTTAATTTATTTAACTCAGCATCCTTTGGGTTAATTAACTTTAAACTTTTAGCTTATTTAACTTTAAAATTTTTAATTAATTTAACTGAGGGAAGGAGGCTTCACTCAGGTTTTCCTTGGTAGGGAATTTTGAATACCATATTAAAAGAAAGGAAAGGCCTTCTGGTTAAAAATCTGAACTAGGATAATAATTTTTGGCTTCAGTTCCTGATAGCCCTGCACTTCACAGTAGGTGAGTCAGAACCCCATTCTGAGACGTGTCTAGCTCTTCTGTAGACACTAAATTGTATTCCTGGATCTGGCTTTTAATCTGCATGGGTTTCAATTACCTTTCTGGGAATTGAGATGAAAAATGTCTTTTGTCATAGAACTATAGAGTCATAGAATAGTTTGGATTGGAAGGGACCTTAAAGATCATCTTGTTTCAAGCTGCCTGCCATGGGCAGGGACACCTCCCACTAGACCAGGTTGCTCAAAGCCCCGTCCAGCCTGGCCTTAAACACTTCCAGGGAGGAGGCATCCACAACCTCCCTGGGCAACCTGCTCCAGTGCCTTACCAACATCACAATAAAGAACTTCTTTCTACCATCTAATCTAAATCTACCCTGCTCCAGTCTAAAACCATTGTCCCTCATCCTGTTGCTACACATTCTTGTAAACAGTCCCTCCCCAGCTTTCTTGTGGGCTCCCTTCACATACTGGAAGGCTGCCATAAGTTCTTTTTCTCCCTGCTGTTTTTCTTCTTGCCTGGAAGCTATCTGGAGGACCTGAGAGGGAGATGGAGTTTGCTGAATGTGCTCCTGGTAGGTATGTGAAGCCACGTGGACTCAGTCTTCTACAGTCTTTCAGATATATTTGTGTTTAGGAAGAAGTGAGCATGCCTGATTTTTGCTACTGAGTGCTGCCAGACTGTGGGTGCCTGCTCAGTTTGCAGAGGGGTGTTGGGGCTGTGCTCAAAACACGCATGGAGGTACCCACATCTTTCTACTGCCAGTGCAAGGAGCCAGGGTCTGGTAGTTCTGGGCTGTGGGAGATCTGGATGGACCAGTGTTCCTGCCTGGAACAGCAATTTTTACGCTTTTACTTGGTTTGCAAACTCTCCAGGAGAAGGAATATTGCTTCTTATGACTTTACGGTGCCAAGTGCAGCACGCCTTTCCATGCTTTCATAACATGAGCAATAAACACACTCCCTGGCAGGGAATCATCTGTCTTTGTTCTTTCCATCCTTCAGGAAAAATCTTCTTCCATGGCTTTGTGCAATAGTTTCTTCTATTCTTCATCTCATCGTGGCTCGGTTGTTGGACTGAGTAGAGGCAGCTGTGGCACCGTTCCTTCTCGTAGGCGGTTTCCTACAGCTGAGCAGAGGAGCACAGGAGAGGCCGTGGCCTGCAGTCAGTGCAGCCTTTTCATCCGGAGATAGAGAAGAAAATGCAGTCAATCGAGTTGTTGTTTTTAACATAGTACAATCGTCCAGGCTGTCGTGAGCAAATGCAAATCAGGGGAGCACACTGGCGAAGCAAATGAGTGCATAACATAGGAAACAGCGAGCCGTGTTCTCTCTCGAAGCTGGGCTTCGATTCGTGAGCAGGACTGACTCATACGGGAATGGCTGATACGGGTCTTGCCCTTGCACAAACACAATCTGTGCTGTGGCCGCTCCGTTGGAGCCGAGCTCCTCAGGGGGAACCTGCTGTGCCCCACGGGCCAGCCAGCTCTGCTGGACTGTAACCCAGTGTTTCCATATATATTGTCCTTGTGTTTGCTGGGTTCAGAGGTTGCTTCTTGAGCAAAACGTCAGCTATCCAAGCAGCAAGAGCAGGGTGTATAGCTAAGAGTAGTCCTTATTTCTGTTCGCAGCTGGTAGATATGGGAGAGGATGGAGGGAGATTTTCAGTCATCAGAGAGGCAGCTGGAGACACCAAAAACATCTAGGATATGCCCAGACACCTTTATGTGGGCAACTGAAGCCTAACTCTTCCCCCTACAGGCAGCAGAGCCTAGGGAGCTGCTGGCTGTGTGTAAAGTAGACATCTAGTCAGCAGCTGGATTGCTCCATATGCTCTGCTGACTCCCTTGACCTTTAGGGAGCTGAGAGCCTGGTGCTCTGCCTGACCTGTTCTTGCAGTGTCTTAATATAGTCCCAAATCTCCTCCTGATGTGGACGGGCTTCATTCCTTAGGCTCCCAGTGCCCTGGGGTAGCTGACCTGACCTTCAGTGGCTGCTCCAGGAAGGCATGAGTCTTCTGGAGGTCTACCAGTGTCTTTGCCACCCCTTGTGCCAGAGTGAGAACAAAGCAGTACTGGTGCCAGGTCCAACACTCCAATGAATTTTTTCCAATTATTCTGATGGGGAAAAATAATCCTACACCAGAAAATTTTCCTATCCAGTCTTTGCTGGGCTGTGACCCCACACTTTGCTTGTCCCACCCATGAGCATGGATACTCTGGGAGTGGGGATCAATCCCACCTAACTGTTGCTAACTACAGCTGGGCTCTTTTCATAGTCAAAGACAGAGACAGTTTAAGGTGTGGATTTATCTGTGTTAAACCTCCATAGACAGTAAGAGGAACTCAGATAACGCACTTACTGTGGTATCCAATTATAGAGTTATTTTGTTTTTTCTTCTTCCTTTTCCTTCTAGCTCAGACTGCAGGATGACAGACGGCGACACGAATCTCCCAACTATCGAGAGAAAGCTGGGACTGCAGATATGGGGCATAGAGGTACAACAAGAGACAATGATTGTCTATATCCTCTGCACGTGTGGGTGTATGTTTCGAGAAATTTATATTCTTGAAGTAATCTGGGTGGGAAAAGAGGGTTCTACAGATAACATGCAGTGGAACACAGGAGACCCAATGTCTCCCTTTGCAACTTTCAACATGCTATTTTTTTGGTTTCCTGCTCTGTAAAACGGGTGATGTTGACAAAGGAAACATGAATGTGGTGGGACTGAAGCTGTTCCTCCAGCACTGGAGGCTTTCTCACTCCCTTCAGGAACCAATTCAAAGCTGCATTAGCACACCAGAAATGAATTCCCTGTTTCACCAAGAAGAGGGCTTACACACATGTCACCTTAGTCTATACCGGCAGCTGCCATGGGGAAGATGCCCATTTTTGCATCAGAGGCATCCCACGGAGTCTGTTTGCACTTCATCCTTGTCTTTCCCGCTCTGATCAATGGGTTACTGCAAGGAGAGATAGCTTAGCCTGCGAGGTCCCCGTCTGCCTGGGGTGATGTTTGATTTTGGATTGGATCTGGGCTGTGCTCAACTCTGCCTTTTTCTGGTCCAATTCGCCAAGAACATTCCCTTGCAGTGAGAGGGGGCATAGACTGAGGTGTAGAGCCCACTCAGTGGAGCAATGGAAAGGGGCTCCAATGCCTGTCTCCAGGTGGTGGTGGCCCTCTGCAGGTCCCAGCGATGTTTGAAATATCGCAGGGTCTTTGCCTTTCCATTGCTCTCCCAAGCACTGCACTAAACTTCTTTGCGGAGGATCTGTCATTAGAGACATGTCAGTTCACAAGGGTCAAGCTGGTATGCTGAGGAACAAGTCAGGCAACCAGAAGAATGTTTGTCTCTAATTCCAGGGAACCACAGAGCCAGTTCAACTCAAGAGCTGCGTGGGTAGTGGTGGGTGGCGCATCCAGGCACCTGCGCTGGGCAGGCATGGCTGGTTAATTGTGCACTTGCACCAGATGAAGGGTGCAATTAGGGTCTGGAGGGGTGAGGAACATACCCGAGTCCTCAGTCTGTCTTTTCTCTGCCACTGCTGGTTGCTGTGAATCCCTGGCAAAGTGGTTATCCTAAGAAAATTCTGGAAGTTGTCCTTGAACTTACGGGCACTGAGCAAAAACCACGCTCAAAACTAAACCTAGGAGGAGATGTTCTCACTCCCCTGGGAAGTTCCCTACAAATGAAAACTCTGGAGCACTTCAGCCTGATCTCCAGGGCTTCGTGCTCTAGACCTACGGGATTGCAGAAGGAGACTCAAAAATACTTGTCAGCCTCTCCAGGCAGCACTATCAATTGTCCCTCCTCACTCTTAGTACTTTTGGGATTTTCCTGAGAAGTGACTTTTCCCAGCTCACAAGCACAGCCCTGATTCTTTCTTCTCCAAACCCTGATTGTCACCTTAGTGTTCCGTGCACCCCTGCTGTCCTGTTTCACACCCCTCAACTTCTCACTCTGAAGTTCTAGCAATGACCCGAACATTCGTTTCCTTACAGAACATGAAGATGGTTCCTGTACCTGAAAAGGCTTATGGGACTTTTTTTGAAGGAGACTGTTACATAATTCTGCATGTAAGTAAGGCGAGCAAACATAGGTCTCTTTGGTAGGCAAAGGGTTCAACTTGTTTTGTTTAGCTCTGACTTGGATCCTGGGTACCCTCACTGTGGGTAAAAATGGTTGTGCATGCAGTCACGCGCCTGAATTTGAGGTGGCTTCTGCAGCAACACTGTATTTAGTAAACCAGAAGTCCAGAAGAACCATTAACCTAGTAATTCATTAAAATTATTTATCTTTGTATTGGGTTGGGCTGAGTTAGAGTTAATCTTCCCACAGCAGCTCTCTCAGTGCTATGTTTTTTGGAGCAGTAACTAGAAGGGTGTTGATAGCACCCCAGTGCTTTGGCTACTGCTGAGCAGGGCTCACACAGCACCAAGGCTGTGGTTTTCCAACGTTCCCCCAACAGCAGGCTGGAGATGGGCAGCATCTTGGGAGGGGATACAGCCGGGCCAGCTGACCCAGACTGACCGAAGGGGTATTCCATACCATATGACGTCAGCTCAGACATAAAAGCGGGAAGGAAGGGGGAAGTGAGGGGACATTCACTGTTTGTGTTTGTCCTCCGGAGCAACCGCCACGCATACTGGAGCCCTGCTTCCTGCAAAAGCTGCCGGACATTGCCCACTGATGGGAAGTAGAGAATAATCTGTTTTGCTTTGCTTCCACGAGCGGCATTTGCTATTCCTAATTAAACTGCTTTTTATCTTAACCCACGGGCCTCTTGTTACATCTTCCCTCTCCCCTGTCCGTCTAGAAAAGGGGAGTGATAGAGCAGCTTTGGTGAGCTCCTGGCCTCCAGCTGGGGCCAAACCACCACAATATTCTAATCAACTCAGTCATGTCCAGATGTGGCAAAACGGCCGGTACATTCCCAGGAAACTAAATCAAGGCCAAAATTTGCATGACTTACAGGAGTCTATGGAGGTGTGAGAGTTGTCTGAGCAGAGGGTCTCACTTTCAGCAGATGGTGGTCATTGTGGAGGTGAGCCACGTACTCTGTGTCACACAAGCAGCAGATAAGCTCTGCAGCCTTTCTTATGTCCCCATTAGGGCACTTCATCTGTCCCTCTCAAATTCGGCCCTGACCTACTTGCAAAGAGCTGAACCCAGGCTAGCCAGAAGCGTGAGGAACGTCCGAGAACCACCTCTACTACATGGGCCATGCGAAGTGCCTCATGCTCCTAAAGCTCTGCGGGAGGATAATTCGTTGCACATCCTTCCAAACCTCTTCACCAGCACAGGGCAATCCAGGCCCCGTTGCATCAAATAACGTCCACGGGGTGGAAACCAGAAGCATTTCCCACTTCCTGGCTCTGAGCGCCCCTTTTGCAAACATCTCCGTCAGTCCTGAGACAGCGAAGTCTCCACCAGCCCACGAGAACCAAGTGCACACCCACTATACGTCGAGCTGGGAAAGCAGGCTGGGATAGTGACACAGGATGAGTCTCCTGCTCTGATTCACCACGCACATACCTTTATGTTGCTGAGTGCTGAATCAATTTGGCAGCAGCTACCCAAGGACACGTTTAGAGCAGAATAGAAATGTCACACACATATATATATATATATGTCCTACATATATCTATACCTATATATCCATGCCTATAGATACCACTATGGATTTTGGTGCTCACAGGTTCAGCTGATATTGCAGTAGCTTCTCCAGGTGGAAAAGCCCTTAATCAGCCCACAACTCTCCTTTCCCCCTGAAGACAGGAGGGTAAAAACACTCATCTTTGCATTCTGCATCTTGACTGGAGGTTCTCCGAACAAAGATAGTCCACAGGACAATGGGCCTTTGATCAGCTTCAGTAACAGTGTATTAAATTGAGGGATTTTTGAACAAATTGATTAGCTGTGCCTAGAGGATCTGAGATGTGTTTTATTCACATTCTTCTAGTGTGTCTCGCTGTGGTATCACTGCACAAAGCAAATAAACAGAACTTAGTGTCAAATTCAGTTTATAAAACTAGCTTTTATTACTTTTCCTGGGTGTCCCTGGTAGGCTTTAACACAGTATGTGCCAAAAAATAACTGGCAGAACTCAGGTAAGGATAAGTACACCTATTCCCAGCCTGCTTGCCTCTTCTTCCTAGCCTTGTTGGGCTTGTCTCTAATAAGACGAATCACAGCATGCACATGCCAGCTCAGCTTCGTTGGAGCTAAGTCTATTTTGCAAGTCTGAATTCAGAGGCCGTTTGTGTTACTGTGTAGTGGGATATGAGGAAGAGAATAGGAGAGAAAGGATAGTATCTCCAGGCAAATAAATAGCGGCGTGCGTTACATTTAAAACGGTTTTAATACCAAACTCTTCAAAAGCACAGTGGGTCAAATTAATTCATTTTTGTAATAGTTAACAAAGTTATAAAAGAATATCAGACAGAAACATCCTGCAGTTCAATATTTACGTAAACCCCATAAATGCTTCCCTGAATAAGGTCCCTGGCTCCAGGCTGAGCAACCAGAGCCTTTATCCTGTCTCCTCTTGCCCAGGAGAAAGGCCGAACTGGGAAATGCCCTGGGAAAGGGCTCCATGATCACTTGCATTTTGCCAAGGCCAGCAATATCCTTTGAAACACACGTATGGGCTGTGTCTTCATCCTGACCCATCTTCCCCACCTCTTCCAGACCAAAAGAACTTCTCGCGGTTCCGCTGTGGATTTGCATTACTGGATTGGCAAGGATTCATCCCAGGATGAGCAAGGTGCCGCGGCCCTGTACGTCACCCAGCTGGACACCGCGCTCCGAGGGAACCCTGTGCAGCACCGGGAGGTGCAGGGACATGAGTCTGAGACCTTCCAAAGCTATTTCCGCAACGGCATTATGTGAGTAGCATGAAATACCCTTCGACGAGGTGGGTCACGTTCCCTGGCGTTCCCTCTGCTTCTCCAACTGTCAGAGCCGTCAGCATTTCAAAAATCTGAAAAATATGGGTCTGCACTGAAGTCAGTCAATATTCAGAAGAAAAGTTTGCCATTTTGAAAGAATTATTTATAAGCATTGAGTCTGGAATGATGTCATTCTGTTCTAGTGATCAAGATGTCTGTAGTAATTGCATCTTAACCTCCCTTTTGTTCACCCTAAGTTCTTCCTTCCTCTCCTCCAGACACTTTAGATTAATATGCCCATTCAGAGCACTTCAGACTAATATCCAACTTGAAGAGAAGTGCTGATTTGGCTCATTCTGGCAGTAATATTCCTGTAGTGGAAGGAAAGCTTGGCTCTGAACTTCTGCAATCTAAAAGATACTGTTGAATCCAATCCTGTGGTCTTTGCTCGCTCTGAGGTCTTTGGAAGGGGGCCCCAATAGCTGTCCTCCAGGAGGACCTTCACTGGCAATAAAAGACTTAAGTGCCTTGCTTTCATACAGATGAAGAAAATGCAGATGAAAACCTATCCTTGGTCCATACCCTATATCGCAGTCTGGCTTTTGATACCTTTGTATTGTGCATCTTTACAACCTCTCATGAGTCTCCTTGGGACTTTCGTGAGACAGAAAATTGCTCTTACCCTCATCTTAAAGATGAGTAAGGGACAATGAAGGGCTGAAGTTGAAACCTTCAAAACCACATAAATTTAGAAGACTATTTGGAAACTTATCTGCCTTTGAAATCAGTGTGATTTAGACTTCATCTTGGTCTAAACCACATCCTTAAGTCAGGAAGTCTGAGGCAGAATGGGAAATTAAAGCAGGTTCTTTCCACACCCTGGGCAGGTGGACTAATCACCAGAGCATCCTTCTGTGGTTATGTTAAACTGAGCCATACAAGGCTAAAGTAGTGTCAATCACTGACCTACGTGACCACAGGCAACAATTAAGACAACAATTTCCTGCCTAAGCTACTTTTAATAGAATGACTATTCTGAGGAAAACCAAATTTTAGCACAATGTCTGTCTTAGCAAAGGCTGTTCAATTTTTCAGTGGAATGTTTATGTAGTATTTCAATACTGAGATGGCACTGCTATGGTTAATGAGCCTTCCAGTTTGGTTGGGTTATGTTTCCACTGCCATCCCCAACCTGCCTGTTCATCTACACCCCTTCTCCTAATGCACGGCAGCAATAACAGACAATACCCATAACAGACGAATGGACACAGTGAGGAGTCATGATCTGACCAGTAGAGTGAGGTGACACAGCCTTTGACATTCCATTTTTAGGACTTCAAGCTTACACTGGCTCTAAATTTTTTAGTTGTTATCGGAAGCTTGGGATATTCTCAGAGGATAGCAGGGAAGGTATTTTCTAACCAGCTCCAATTCTTTATTCCCTGCTACACACCAGCTACAAGAAGGGAGGAGTAGCTTCAGGATTTAAGCACGTGGAGACCAATATGTACAACATCAAGCGTCTTCTTCATGTCAAGGGGAAGAAGCATGTGTCAGCCACAGAGGTAGGAAGAAGACCTCTATCTCCTTATGGATCATTTCTCCTTGCCTGTCCTCATATATCCATTTTTTACCAGCTTTGCCTGCTAGAGAGCTCATCTCTGCTCAAGGGCCCCTAATACAGAGGAGTGTTTAAGCTCACACTCGGGGGGTTGGTATTATCATGAGAGAAGCCATTGAGCTCAGTGATACCTGAGGGTTAGAAAAATGAGCATGTCATTGCAGGCCAGTTGTTACATCTCCAAGGGCAAGTTCACAGTGGCTGTGACTTGTCTCCTGCAGCTTTTGTTGTCATCTCTGCTTGCTGAATGCTTTCATTTCCTTGTGACAGGTAGCACTTTCCTGGGACAGTTTCAATAAGGGAGATGTTTTTTTGCTGGACCTCGGGAAAGTGCTGATTCAGTGGAATGGACCCAACTGCAGCATTGCTGAGAAATCCAGAGTGAGTACAGACAAAAGCCACTTAGTGTACTAGCGGTATTTTCTGATGCCTGAGGAAAAAAAAAAAGAAATTATGCTTGGTGTTTACACAGAGAAAAATCTCAGTAAAACTAGTAGGACAGTAATGAACAGAACAAATCATGATAAATCTTGTACGTGCCCATCTGCTGGTATCAGAGGCCTGGAGAAGTGCTTTTGTCCAATTCAGACCTCACCTCAGCTTGGGTTTCATGGATAGCTGTTAGCACATCACTAGCTCTGGCTCCAAAAAGGTGTCCAGCTCTCTCTGAGGAGATTCATCTCCATCCCTCTGTGCCCTGTAGTTTGCATGACATAGGACTAAAACATCAGCAACACCAGTAAATTTAGCTGCAGTAACTATGTCATCATAGAATCACAGAATGGCCTAAGCTGGAAGGGACCTTAGAGATTATTTTAATCTAGCCTCCCTGCTGCAGAGGTAGATGAATTTTATTTTTTTTTTTACACCATCACAGGGAATACTGGCTTAATCAGTATGAGACAAGTAGAAGACATAACCCAGCTGTTGATGGGTCAGATCCATAGCCTAAAGATGCTTTGCGAAGGGATCATTATCCTTATTTTCCTGATGGAGAAACCAAGATACGGAGATGTAAAGCAAGATATATCAATGAGTCAGCAGCAAAGTTGGTGGCCAAACTCTTAGTTTATCATTATACACTTTAAAAGGCAGGTGGGTCTGCTCTTCACATTGTGTCACCTGATAAGCTAGGAGAGGGGTAAGCTTCATAGGCAAGGCAACTTTTGGGACACACTAGGTGAAGGAGAAGAACCAAATGAGGGTGGAGAAGAGACAAAGAAATCCTCAGGACAGGGAGAAGGGGAAGCAGGTAGAGGGACAGCTGCTGTGAGGAGCAGGCCATGGTTCATCTCAGGCTTGACAATCAAGCAGGTCATTTCCTAGGTCTAAGAAAGAGGAGTTCCTTGCAAAGCTGCCGTGGTCAGAGTCACTCACTCAATTTGTTTGCACCAGGACTTACCCTCTGCTGATCCTTGTGCAGGGTCTCGCGCTGGCTCGGAGCATCAGGGACAGCGAAAGAGGCGGCCGTGCTCAGATTGGCATCATTGACAATGAGAAGGACTGCCCGGACCTCATGCAGATCATGAAGATGGTGCTGGGTGAGAGGCGTGGGGAGCTCCGAGAAGCCATCCCAGACACAAAAGCAGATGAGCTGCAGAAAGCAAACGTCCGGCTCTATCAGTAAGTGTGAGGATGGGTTCCAAACCCTACTCTTTCTCACAGTGAGCTCTGTGAAGCCTCACTCTGCTCGTTGACTCTATCTTTCAGTGTCTACGAGAAGGACAATGACCTGGTGGTGCAGGAGATCGCCACCCGGCCCCTGACACAGGATCTACTCCAGCAAGAGGTGAGACAAAGCCCACACAGGAAGAAAAGGATGTCCTGACTTGCTTTATTTTCAGCTGAGCACCTGTTTCAATGGGCTACCCTGTTTGCTGAAAACTCCCCCATCATTCAGGTGTCTTCTGAAAACAGGGCAGCTTAATCCTACTACAACCTCCATGGCCAGAGGTGGGCAGTGCGTTGAAGATGCTCTAACGAGAGATGGCAAATTGGCCCTCTCTGCCAAGGATGATATTAGTTTGGCAGTCAGTGTCAAGGAGAGCTGTGGGCCAGGAATAAATTCCAGATGGAAATAAAGCTTCTTAATACCTGATGTTCAGGGTTAGCCCTCTGTCTGCAGAATGCAGAGCAAATAAATACTCTGCGCGCAAAATGATGAAGACATGCTTTCCTGCTGTAGCAAGTGGCTGGCCTCAGTGACCCACCCTGGAAGGAGATTCCTCACAGACACTCTGTCCAAAGGCTTTCAGAAAACAGGATTTCCTTATATCCTTCTGACTAAAATTTGGCAGAGAATTGCTCATCTTTAATTCATTGCAGTGCAAACCAGCTTATTGCAAAACAGTGTTGTGCTGCAAGGCTCCAGCAAACTTCTTCACCCTGGTGACAGCCTTGTTAAATCTGTCTCCTTTACAGGCACATGAAGCTTCTTCACTTTTCTTGTCAAATTTGAGTTTGAAAACCGAGGAGCCTTTGGTCAGACAGTTGTCATGTTTGGAGCACTAAGTCTCTGCAGTGGAGTCAGGCTGCTTGGCAGCCATCTCTTTGGGTTTGGGATCCTGCTGCAAAATAGTCGTGCAGAAGATGTCTAACTTGGACTTTTCCTGCTCCTTCAGTAGCAGATTTGGCGTAAATGAGCCCCACCATCAGCAGTGCTGAAGCGCAACAGGCTGAGGGTGATATTTCAGCATAAACTTCTGGAGCCTTTTAGAGATGGTGTTTCGGTTGTTTTGGGAACATCTCTCATGAGATGGCAATGACCAGTTTTGAGCAACGCCTAAGAAAAATACGTATTTTAACTCGTTGCAGTTAAAAGGCAGCTGCCTGGATCAGGAGTGCTTGCAAAGTCAGAGTACCCATCAGTCCCTGCACTGCAGGGTTGATGGTGGTTGTAGTCTATTTACGAGCCACAGTAAATCCATCCTCTGCTGCCTCTGCTAATGATTGCACCAGGGTTAGACCTCTGCAAAGCAAGGAAATGAGCTAGATCTACACCTAATCTAAATCTTCAAGAAGGATCCAACCTGAGTAGGCTACAAAGGAGAACCTTTGCACGTGCAGAGCTTTTTACATATTTCTTTTCTGTTTCACCTCAGGACTGCTACATTTTAGACCAAGGCGGTTTTAAGATTTATGTCTGGAGAGGAAAAGCCTCCAGCCTGGAAGAGAAAAAAGCAGCCTTCACTCGAGCTGTGGTGAGTTGTAATGTAAAGCAAACAATGTCATGGGAGGTTAACTGAGTGCTAATCTAGATCGGACCACTAATTACAATTAAGTGTAGATCTTGAGGAGCTGGCCTGTGTAACAACAGAGAGAGAAGTTAAACATCTAAGGGAGGTGTGATGATGTAAATACAAAATTGTTAGTCACCAAATTGCACTTGGACTAAGACGTGCCACTAAAACTAGGGAGAAATTCATTAAAGGAAATACATTAAAAAATACTTTATTACATGATAAATGGTGGACTTCTAGAGTTTGTTGAGACAAGAGATAGTGAAGGCAGAGTATCAGCCGGGTCGAGATGGGATTAGACAAATTTGTGGTCAACAGGACCACAAATAGGTATTAAAGGGCCTCTTATATCCTCTCTAACATCCATAACTCAATATTGTGGCTGTTGGGCTGATTGAAGGGATCCCATTGAAGACAACCACCAAGATCATGTGTGCTCCCTAAACAGCATCTCTTAATGCCACTGTCCCAGGAAGCCATCTCTTGTGCTCCCAGCCAAGAGTAAAACCTTGGGCAAGTCAGTGGGGAACTTGATTACTTGGGCTTTCTGGAAAAGCCAGACTTTTTAGGCAGGTGCTACAGGCCTCAACCGCAAGTCCATTGTGGGCAACAAGTCTTGTTTACAACACCAATGGGTTTGGGCCCAAGGTCCATGTGTGAATTTGAAGATGATACAGGGCTCTTCCACTGGGTAGGAAAACATCTGTTATTAACTGTTATTAATCAAGATTGGCCAACCCAAGGCAACACCAGAGCTCATGATAGAGCACACCAGCATAGTGACCTATGCTACTCCTCCAGATGACCTGCCATGCAGTTATTTTCTGGCAGGGTATGCCTCAACGCTTCCTTTCAGGAAAAAGTAGCCCCAAAGGAGCCTCAGTGAGTGAGGCATTTCATAGTTTTTTACAAGTTGCCGTGTTGAAGTGAATGCTACAAGGAAACTTAGCTTTTAATTCATTTTCACTTACGTGAAGTCCATCTTCAATGAGATCTTACTCGGAGATACTGAACTTTGGTAGCTCCACCTTTGATAAGGTCTTATCTGGAGACACCCAGCTTCAATACCGCTTGCACCGATTGTCTTGGAAGAGTAAAGCTGAGACAAACTTTGCCTTAAAACTTATCTTGCAGTCCTCTGTGCTCCTTTCAAAAGCTTTACTCAGATGTATTTTAGCAGGCAATCAGCTTTGCAAATTCTGGCCCTGAGCTACATGTGTAGAACAAAAGATATCTCTTTCTTTCAGTGTGGCAGGTGGGAGGGATGAGAAGACCATCTGCTCTGCTTTTCCCTGGGGGTAGTGTGTGGCTGCGGTATTTACCGCAGAAGATGAATGCTCAGAAGCCCACAGTCAGGCTCCTTCCCTGAGCCACGGCTGTCAGCACTGTACCTCCAGGTCATCCTGGAGCCTGCCGAGATAAACACGACAGCAGTTCCCAAAAAACTGAGCGGTGACTTTGGCATTGTGGCAGAACACAGATAGTTTTCTTTGCTCTCATCTTGAATCCAACACCTCTTCTGAAGTAGTCTTCTAGCTCAATAGTGTCTCTACTGCAAAGAAATAATTTGGATTTGGGGAAAAAAAGGAAAATAAAAGAAATAAACAGAAGATATTTTAGAGAGTTTAATCCCTTCAGAACACTCAGTGCTCTGGGGTACTTAGGTGCCTCCATTCCTTCATTATCCTGGCATGCAGGTTCTCTATCATGCTACAAGGTGTCTCCCTGGTCTAGAGAGGGACAAAAAGTTTGGAGAAAAGCAAAGAACTGAACTAGTCTCTTGGGTCAGGGGCACACCCCATCACTGCTCCCTCCACTCCTAGATCCATTACCAGAAGCCATCTATGGAGCTGTCTCAGAGAATTCATTAGACCTATTAAGTGGAATTTTCTTCAAGACTAAGGTGCCATTTAGAGATGAAGTTTAAAATGTGATGCAGGTGACCAGACCCTAGGGGCAGAGTTCAGTCCCCTAAACATGGATACTTCAGTGAGAGCTTGTAGGCAACTCCATTTTTAGGTCTGAAGGCAAGTCTTGGAGAGAATCCTGCCCTTGGTCATGCCACTGTGTACAGTGGGATCATTCACTCTTTGGTCTGGTTCAGGTCCACATCCCCCTTCTTGTGTCTATAAAAAGCTGTCCCCACTAATGTCCTTTTTCAACCCCACTAGGGTTTTATCCAAGCCAAAGGCTACCCTGCATCCACCAACATTGAAGTGATCAATGATGGAGCAGAGTCAGCCATGTTTAAACAGCTCTTCCAGAGGTGGATAGAAAAAAATGAAACACAAGGACTGGGCAAAGTCTACACTACTGGCAAAATTGGTGAGCATATTTATCCCTGATTTGTTTTTCCTACTTGTCCTAAGCATCAGCTAAGGAACATCATTTATATTAGCTGTCTCCTGCCTTCAGTATTTTGAAAATCTAGTGCACATTCCTCTCATCTCTTGTATTTTCCACCTTTTCCGATAGACAGAAGAGATTCAGGAGCCAACAACATTCAGAACTGCTGGAGCTTCTAGGATGAACCAAACTGCCACTTACTCCAAATGTAAATGTTGGTAGAAGATCCCTCTTGTCAGAAAAATTGCCTGCAAAACTTCACACTTGCAGACTTTCCTAATTTTCTTTATAAAGGGCTAATGCTGAACCTGATAGAGAAGTGTTGAATAGTATTCTGCTTTCATTTACGCTGGCATCCACCCAAGACCCTCTTGACGTCAATGGAATTATTCTGTATTTACACCAGGTGTAAACGGTGACTCAATTTATCACACTACTGAAGTGAATGTTACAATTAACCCCAGAGTAAACCGTACCGAAGAGAGAGAACTTGTTGATGAATGATGGGATGGTGACAGAGATGCTGAATGTCCCCATCAATAATAGCTTGAGATTTTCCCTTGCAAGTTCTTCCTTTTCTCTCCACCTTTCTCTCTGTGCTGCCCATAAATATCCTCTCTTTTTATCAGGATCTGGAGAAATGCACTCGTTTTATTTTTGTAAGCAACATTTTTTAAAGGAAAGAAATACGTATAGAGTTGGAAAACAATTTTGAATTTTCAGTCAGGAGACAACTAATATTTTTACCAGCCAGTCATCACTGGAACACGCTATGTGGCCAGTTGCCAGCCTGTAACAGATCAACACTGGAGCTGTGAGCTCCTGCATATTCCAAAATCAACATTGGCTTACTGCTGGCAAGACTGCCTTCTTGGAACCGTGGACTAGGTTTTTCTCACGTGTATAATGGTGATGCAGAAGGTTGGTGTGTTATTGTGCATTCACTGGATTCTTGTTTTTATTCTGCTCATTCATGCAGCCAAGGTGGAGCAGGTGAAGTTTGACACCACCCAGCTCCATGCCAGACCGGAGCTAGCTGCTGAGCAGAGAATGGTAGATGATGCCTCTGGGGAGATAGAGGTGAGACAGCTCCTTTTGCTGACAGAGGATGCAATAATCGGTGGGCTTCCAAACATCTCTGCCTTTTCACACACATCAGTTGTATGGAGCTGTGGCTTCCCATGGGAGATGGAACTGGTTGAAAGAGGGGGCATGGGGCTGGGAGGCGCCTGAGGGTTGCTCCTTCTTCAGGGCTACAAACTGCTGAAGGTCCATTAATGGCATGTGTATTGTGACAGTCACTGGAGAGACTTGAATTTGCCAGCAAGCCCTTAATCATGCTGCTGGAACGTGGGTTGGCATCCAGGAGAGAGAGTCAGGGTTGTCTTTCCAACTGAAGACCTCAACTTCAGTGGTCTGGTAGCAAAGGGACTGTGCTCTGTCTTCACGTTGGCTCCATCGCTGCTCACCAAGATGTTTCTTTCACTAGGTGTGGAGGATTGAGGACTTGCAAATGCAGCCAGTGAATCCAAAGACATATGGGCAGTTCTATGGGGGTGATTGCTACCTGGTCCTGTACACCTACCTGAGATCAGGCAGGCCTCACTATGTCCTCTACATGTGGCAGGTAGGTCAAACTGAAGCAGAAGGGACTGTGCTGTGTCTGCTAAAAGCCTAAAACCAAAGGAAGCAATTGCACGCATAAGTCCCAACCCAAGCATCCAGAAGATAGATACCCTTTGCTTACCGGTTGTCCATTGCAAATACCCCACGCTGGGCTTTGTAGGCAGTGTGGACGCTGACCCTAGGCTGGTGTCACACTGAGAGCCAGCAATGTCACACAGAAGCAGTGGAAGATTATGGGGCTTGCAGTGCTGAGGTCAAAGTTTAAAATCTTTCAGATCATCCCTTAAAGCCTCAGCTCCTGGTGTCACATGAGTATGGATATCTCTACTTTCCTTTTTAAAGTCTATTTGCCTCCACTGGAGCGCAGAGAGAAGCTCGGAAGATGGGATGCTAAAGTCTACAAAACCAGAATCCAAGTGAAATTTAAACATCTGGTGGTATTAACTCCAATCTCATGATATTATATGCAGGGCTCGGATTTGGCAAGATGTTACATTGTGCAGAGCTTTATACTCCTCAATCTCATCATGTTGCATGTGGCATCTCCTTCCTTTCCCCTCCAGGGTCGCCATGCCTCTGTGGATGAAATCACCGCCTGTGCCCTCAACGCCATCGAATTGGACAAAAAATATGGGGATGAGGCTGTGCAGGTGCGCGTGACAATGGGCAAGGAGCCCAGACACTTCCTGGCCATCTTCAAGGGCAAACTGGTCATCTACGAGGTAACACGGCTCTGCGCGTGTGGGCAATGGAAGGTGCAAGCACCAACGATGGCTTGGCAGTATTTCCTGGAAATACTCCAGGAAAACGGGCTAATATTCAGGAAAGGAAGCCTGCCAGGACTGCATGGGCTGGCAGATGGAAGTGGTGGAACATTTCTACAGCTTCCCAAGTAGTCTGAACACCATATGTGTAAACACAGTCCTGGACTGACCCAGCAGACTCAGCTGTCCACTCCTGAGCTCTGGTGTTAATGTGTGATGTTCTTTCCAGCTCTATCCCAAAATATTCTGCAGAGTTACAATAAGACAATCATCCTGTAAATGATAGATACCACTATCCAGAGAAGGTCCTCCGAAATATCCTACAGTTGCACGATTCTAATTGACCCTGCCTGAATTTATACTCACTTCACTTGCCGCTTTGGCTGCTCATATCTGTGGTGGAGACATTGCAAATGGCTGAGGAAGAGGAGGTTTATTCTCAGCTCTCAGTGTTGGTCCCACCATACAACTTCTGTGGCAGATGTTCAGCTAAGCTGAGTGCAACTGGAAATCCGAGTCCAGCTGCCTCGCGCAGTTTAAGTGGCAAATGCTTTTCAGACACTAAGATCCTTTCATATTGAACTTGAACACCTTGATGGGAGCAGGTCAAGACTCAGAGGGACCAGCGAAAAGTGTGGAAGTTATGACATGTGGGTTTTATTCTGACCTGTAACCAGATGGTATTTGGATTTCCTCACCTGCTCTGTGCATTGGTCGTTAGTTGCAGCAGCATGAGAGGTTGTGACCCCAAGAGGTTTCTTCCTCAAACCAGTTGCACCTTGAATTTGTGTGCCCTCCTCACCTCCCAGTACCAACCTTCCCTCTGTTTCCTTGCAGGGTGGGACGAGCCGGGCTCAGAAAAGTATGCCCGAGCCAGAGATCCGCCTCTTCCAGGTGAGGGGCACAGATGAGGTGAACACAAAGGCCACAGAGGTGCCGGCCCGGGCCTCCTCGCTCAACTCCAACG
>NW_009723310.1:29138-43909 GCF_000703405.1 Apaloderma vittatum | reverse complement strand
GACAACCAGCCAAGTCTGCTACCTGTGGTGTGGGAAGGTGAGACTGCAGTGAGTCCAGGGGAGGCAGCCAAAGGAACATGAAATTGCTGAGGTGGGGCTTGAGTCTCCTACCTCCACTGAGCTCTAGAGGTTGTATCCTTGGGCAGGTAGCCCATTAATTTCAATGGAGGAAGGTGCACCCAGGAGAAGGCTCTGTCTGTGGAGAACCAGCAGTAACACAGCCCTCTCTCTACAGAAGTAACTCATTTTGGGGTTCACCTCACCTCACTTGAGATAGTGGTACAGCTTGCAGTTTAATAAAGCACCCCAGGTTCTCTAGCTGTAAGAAATTAAACAAAATTAGAGCATATTGATTTATCCTGGTTTAGTCACATGTTTCAGGATGAGGTAGTAGATCAAGCCAAAGCAAAAGAGTTGCCCAGAGAAGAAGTGTTCAAGGTCAGGTTGGATGGGGCTTTGAGCAACCTGATCTACTCAAAGATGTCTCTGCCCATGGTAGAGGGGTTGGAACTAGATGATCTTTAAAGGTCCCTTCCAACTCAAACCATTCTCTGATTATATGAGTTTTGCTCTAGATGCCATTGGCTGCACTGAATGTCCCTTCAGGGACCAAAAATGGATTCTCAGTGACCAACTCAGATGAGATCCTCAAAAGCATTCAGATAGGTCTAAAACTACCCAGGGAACGTTAAGACCAAGCCAGCTTTTCCTCACAGATAAGTTTTGCCGGTCTGTCCCTAACTCCACCCCAATCTTACGTCCTGAACACAGGGATGCAGTGGAGATGAGAGAGAGATGGCAAAAATGGTAGCTGACATCGTTTCCAAACGAGACAAGCACACCATTCTGGAAGGACAAGAGCCAGCAGAGTTCTGGGAAGCCTTGGGAGGCAAAGCACCTTATGCCAGTGAAAAGAGGTAATAGTGACCTGCTTGTTCCTCTGGGCTCGGCAATATTAAGCAGGGGATCAAAACTTTACAGGAAGGTGAGTAAGCACTTTGATATTGTGTCCTCACTAAAGGGAACACAAGGTCAGAATATGACCAGAAGCTTGGCCAGAACCACACTGAGACATCTGTTTCCTAGATTTTGGGTCAGGTCTTCAGTGAAGTAGGAGCTGCAGGTCCAAACCCTGCAGACAAGGGTGTGCTACATCCTCCTTTCTCCAGAGTATATACATCCCATAGCTTGTCATAAGGGCTACATGATCTACATACTCCATTTCCAGCCATTATTAGCTTTATGGGTAGCCCCAGAAGATTCATGAAACTAGATTAGCTTTTGAACAGCCTGGATTTCTCCAGTCCTCTGGGCAGGTGGTGGGTTCCTTTGCAACCAAATGGTCTGATGTGGCTTTCACCTGACATCTGGGTCACCTCCACAACAAGAGAAGGATTATGCCTTTTGCCCTCTTGAGGTGGAGAAAAAAGTTACTTTTAAAAGTTGTTAAAATGGTCCAAGAAACCCCCGAGACCTGACATTGCTGACTTTCAGGCCCTCAGATGGGTGTTGCCATGTTCCCACCCCTTCCATCAGAGTTGTGACAAGTAGTAGCAGGGTCTTGCACGAGGGACAGGTTTCCATCTCTCTTTCTTTCCCTGCCTTGACTGAGAAAGGTTTCAAGAGCAGATCACACACTACCAGCCTCGCCTCTTCGAGTGCTCCAACCAGACGGGTCGATTCATCATGACGGAGGTGGTGGACTTCTGCCAGGAAGATTTGGATGAAGATGATGTCATGCTGCTAGACACATGGGAAGAGGTCAGCACGGAGTCCCCCTCCCCTTCTCCCCAGGCATATTTTCAAACAGGCTATGGCTTAGTTGGTTTGATTCCATCAATGTGAAACCAAGGGAAATATCCTTTCTGTCCTACCTCCAAACCCTTCACGATGCTTGGTCAGTCAAGCAAGCCTATGTCCAGTCCTTCTCAACCAGGTAAAAAACACGTGAGGTAATATTGCTAGACCTGCTTCAGAGAGGAGGAATCTGAGACACCTGGTCCATGCCTTACTCCAAGGTGATAAGAGTAGGACCTGCTCCAGTCTTTGCCAGCTCAGACCAAGGGATGGCACCCAAAAAAACTCCCCCTCATTTGTCGGCACCAACTTGCTTTAGACTATCAGAAACTGTCTCGGGGGGGGGTTGCTTTCTGAGGTTATTGGAGTTTTGGCCATGCAAGGACTGAGTTTAGCTACCTTGAAACATACAAGAGCTGTTCCCTGAAATATTTGTACTTTATGCATGTCTCAAAAGCAAAATCTCTCTCAACTGGGGTTAAATCTGGGATCAAAATCTCATGCAACTATTGGGAAACTGCCCCAGCTGACAGAGGAGAACAAACAGCCATTCCTGCACAGCTCCTAACTACTCACAGATCTTCAACACCTTCTCTCCTGGCAGATTTTCCTTTGGATTGGCAAAGCCTCCAACACATATGAGAGGAACGAGGCAATTGCTTCGGCTAAGGAGTATCTCAAGACCCATCCGGCAGGGAGAGACTTGGCAACTCCGATAATACTGGTGAAGCAGGGCTATGAACCCCTCAACTTCACAGGATGGTTCAACGCTTGGGACCCCTACAAATGGAGCGTAAGTTGCTGCAAAAGCCTTGAGGTGTGCATGTGTGCTCAGTGGTGCTTGAAGGGTGTTACTGCCAGTGAACATATCCTTCGTGCTTGCTGTGACATGTCCTGAGCTTCCCTTGTGCTACCTGAGCAGTTTCTACTCGGTTTTTGCCAGCAAAAAACTACCTGTTTGGTGAAACTGAGGCTTTTGCAAATAGAAGTAAATATGCTTGTATTCGCAATATTCACATTTTTATTTTAGAAAGGATTATTCCAAATCAGATTTGTGATTCCAGACCCAAATAGGCTGGGGCTGCTAGTAGCAAAATCAGGGTCAGAGTGAAAACAGAAGCACCCCATGTCATAAAGAAAACTAGAAAAAAAAAAAAACCAAACACGTTCATTCTTCAAAATGCAGCCACAGAAAAAAAAATTTATGACCCAGCTTTAAGGGCAGACTCTAGTGAAATGAAAGATGCGAGCAGACAGGTCTCAGGTTCAGGTTTCCAGACTGCCCATCAGAGCCCAGGATCTCCTGAGCAAGGTCACCTTTGGTCCCTACATACAAGCCCTCTTCTCAAAAGCTGATTTACAGATACCAGCTCTTCCCTATACAGAAATGGAAACTTGCCCCAGGAGGTGCCTGGGGAAAGAAAGAAGTCCTTGCCTCTTTCAAACACATGGGCTTCAAAGAATTTCAGGAGTATAATATGGAGCAGAGATTTGCTCCTGTGGCCAGTGCATAAGGCTCCACCATGCACTGTCAGGACCCAGGTCTCCAATCCTGGTTGTTCACAGCATGGCTGGGTGGAGGAAGGAGCGATGTACTACACTCCATGAAGACCATGAAGGAGTGATGCACTTAACTCCATGAAGACCATACACCAGCTGGTTCAGCCAGCCTGGGGACTCTGTGCTGCAGCACAGAATGTATCGGGAGTAAAGGACAAGCCTGGAGGGGCTTTGGAGGTTCAGAGAGCTGGAGGATCAGAGCCTGGTGGAGGCCATGCTGCCAGGCTGTGCACCCAAATTCCTGCCACCCGATGGCACTGGTAAGCACGGCTTAAGATACCGGGAAAAAAAAGGCAGAAGACGATGGGCAGCTGGGAGAAGCTCAACTCCCAGGTAATGTATTCTGAGAGTCTTTGCTGGTGGGATGCTGCTGATTGTCCCTTTTCTCTTGTTTTTTTTCTTTGTTTCCTTTTCCATGAACATCTGTGTTCAGCCAATTCACAAGCGATCCTGTCTTCTGGTTGCCCAAAAGGCTGTGAGTGAAGTCCCATGCTGAAGCCTGCAGGTGGGACAGCCTGGGCAATAGGCTGAAGGTCCCCAAGAGGACCTCACACTGCAGGAAAACTCACACTGAGATATTTTATTTTCCATAGCTGGGTTTGCATCAGCCAGATTTGGACAGATAAGACAGCAACTCCCAGAGCACTGACCCTTAAAACACTGTTGATGCTTAGAACAAAGGTCAAAGCTTGTTGGTTTGGTTTTTTTTTTTTTCTGAGGAACTGCTGAAAAACAAGGATACAGCTCATAAAATATGTATCTCTAAAAATATCCTCTGTAGATAGCTTCAGCAACTGCAGACAAGCAATCGAAACTGTTGACATCCCAGAAACATCTGGGGGGTGTGTGTGTGTATGTTCATTGCTCAGTTTTGGGTCTAAATCTGTTTGCTCTGCAGTCCATGTGTTTTTGTTGTTTGTTCTTGTTGGGGAACTTTGTTGGATGATTCTGTTAAGAACTGACATCTCCTGGCTGCTTAGGAAAACACAGTCATCAGCTTTCCCAATATATCTAATACATTCCTTTTTTAGGAAATAAGAGGTAGCTGGTAATATATGGTACCAAATTACAAGAAGTCAGGGATTGAGGCTTTGAAAAATATGTTGCTTTAGCTAAATCAATCAAGGGAGAGAAAAAAAAAAAGGAGTATTATTTTATTCCAAATTTTCATGCATTGCAAGATGCATTTAAAATTTAAAATATTTAAATCCATCAGTAAACATGACTTCTTTTCATTTGCCTTATGCTGTCTGAAGTCTTTAAATTCACTGTTTTCACCTGTTATTGTACAACTACAAAGGCTAAAGTCCATTCGTTTCTTTGTTTCTGAGTGAAAGCTCAGATTCTGTCACAGTTTCCTCTCCAAGAGCTGGCGTTTGTAGGAGGGACCAGCTGCCATCTCAGTGGGCAACAGAATCACACAAACACAGAATTACAGCATAGCTGGGGTTAGAAGGGGCCTCTGTAGATCACCTAGTCCAATGCCAGAGCAGGATCACCTTGAGGTTTTGAATGTCTCCAGAGAAGAAGACTCCACAACGTCTCTGGGCAGCCTGTGCCAGGGCTCTGTCACCCTCACAGCAAAGAAGTATTTTCTTATGTTTAGGCTGAACCTCCTGTTTTCAGCACTGGGATTTATAATTCATATGATCTCCTGACCCTGTTAGAGAACAGGAGCTTGTGCTAATTAAAAGCAGTCTGTCCTTCTTACAACTCTCTTTACCTTTAGGATGGCAAGTCCTACGAAGAGATGAAGAACAGCTTAGGAGACGTGTCAGCTATATCCCAGATCAAAGTGGTGAGTTGCTTCTCAACACTAAGGGTGGGAAGCACCTGGATTTAAAGACCACCACGTCCCCCAGCCTGTTCACACAGAGGAGAGAAGATAATGGTCAGAGCAGGCATGGGGACCTCAGGCTGTCAGGATCAGAGCTGTGCTCCTCTGAGGAAAGCAGAGGGAGACACCATTAGTAACCCATGAATACACTCAGATCTCCTGGGTCTTTTCCAGTCCTGCCCAAGGGCATCTGTGAGTAGGAGACTGGCCAGTTGTTTGCTAAACGACATATGCAAGTAAAAGTGTGTGCAGCTGTAGGAGTGTTGTATGAGTAGTTTGCAGTGGTGTGGCCCTAAGACCCTGGATAAGGGTCCCCTGGTCAAGAAGGACGTAACCCAAAGGGAAATCCTACAAAGCACGGAGGAAGCAAGGCCCAAACAGCCCCAAACATGATTCTTCCATGGGATCAGTGTGCCCTGGTGGGGCAAGAGGAGAGCTGGAAGGAAGTGGCAAGAGGTTTGAATGAAGAGAGATGGTGTACCAGAGAGGGGTATGCAGGTATTTTAGATGTTTTAGACATGATAGATATCTAATCTCAGCTTCTGTCCTCCCACATGTACCTTCCCCTGCTGTTATCTTGAGAAGAATGAGACTACTGTAAGTATCTTCAGTTATTTCTAAGGGCTTGTGTCAGTGCTGTGCTTTTAGCAGTCCTAACATCGAGATCTAACACTGATGGAGGTGCTGGGCTAATGTTTTAGTTCGGATTGTCTCCTTGCTGCTTTGGAGCAACAGACTAACAGATAGCTTGTGCCAGAAAGAGTTCCCCCAGCCCCAACAGAGAGAAAGGTCCTGTGACAACCCCCAAGTTGCTCTGACAGAGCTTCTCATCTTGACATGTTTTCCTCCATTTGACAGGACCTTAACAACATCAGCCTGAACAAGGCAACCCTCAACATGACCAACTTGGCTGGTTCAAGTACAGCAAGTTCTTCCCCAGACTATAAATCACACATCAACCACAGCGACAGCAGCAGCTACAGCAATACCAGCAACTACAACAGCAACAGCGGCCCCTCCCTGGTGCCCAACGGTGAAGGAATTTACTCCCGAGAGGTGCTGATGAACAAGACAGTGGATGAACTTCCAGAAGGCGTGGATCCCACTAAAAAAGAGGTGACAGCATTGCTAGTTTGATGCCTTTTTAGCTTACCCTGGGAGTTAGTCACCACCCAAGTGCACTAGTACTTTAGACTACTAAGTGCTGCTTCAGGCTCAAGGAGATAGTAGCTGGACACGTTAAGTCTCACCAAAAAGCAGGAGCTTCATGTAAGAGGAAATTATGATAGCTTTACTCTAGTTGAAGCATTTCTATTTTTTTACAGTAGAAAAATAGTCATTCGTAAGAATATTTTCTTCTGGTAGAGTCGTTTTATTCTGCCACCCAACCTCTGTCCTTGGAGGGACAGAAAATCAAAAGCACAGCTTCTTCAAAGATAAGGTGACACAGCCAAGAATGAAGCCAGGATTTTCATTTTGCTTGGGCTGTGGGTGTTTGTTTTCATTTGAAACTTCTTCTAGAAGGAATCTTTTCATTTTTAAATTATTTTTTTTTACTCAGAAAGCTTACATTTCAGCAAATCCCATGCAGCTGTCCCTGGAATGCTACATCTCAGATTTCTCATCAGCCCAAGGATTTTTGGCAATATCTGTAGCTGAGCCCAAGCCGATGGGAGAGACACAGGGGGCTGGTTCCCTCTACTCTCTATAGCCTGTATTGGACAAATGTCTTGTCCCAGCAGATCTCCTGGCCAACACAAACAGCCAGAGAGCTGATCCACAGCTGGGCCAGCAGCTCTGTCCTGTGGCAGTGCCCATGTACTAACATTTGTGTTTCAGCTGGGCTATACACGAGTTCTTTCTTCTACCCAAAAGGCCAGGGAAAATTTAACCTCCATTTCCCACAGGGTCTTTCTCAGTGTCACTGATGAGCCTGTTATCTACAAAACTTTCCATCTTTCTGGCAATGGGAGCGAACGTTTCCAGTGGAATATTTGGGTGGGGGGAACTGAGCAAGGGGGAGATGCATTCGCTGTGAATAACTGCCTAAGAAAGCACCAAGAACTTCGGCCAGCAGAACATCTCTGGTGCACCATGAATTGTCCTGGCTTCAGTATAATTAGCAGGGACCAAATTTCAACCGCAGGATGCTAACCCCTCAAAATCAGAGCATCTCTTTGGGCTGGTGGGCTTTTATTCTCCTGGTGCTTTGGGAAGCAGGATGAGGAATGGTTGCTGGGATGTTCTGCCTCCCACCAGGAGGACGGGCAGCAGGACAGGAGCTGTTGGCCTGGAGTCAGGGGACAGCGCTGAGATGGAAAGGAGGGGATGAAGCCAAAGGAGGTGTCCCAGCCTCTGCAAAAGTCAAAGCTGACCTCTCCTTGCTCTCTCCTCCCTCTGCAGTACTATCTTTCTGACGCCGATTTCCATGATATCTTTGGGAAGTCCAAGGACGAGTTCTACCAGATGCCCAAATGGAAGCAGCAGAACGAGAAGAAGCAGTGTGGGCTCTTCTGAGACCACAGTGGCCATCCAGCATCCAGTGACTCTGGGACCAACCCTCGCTCTCTTAGGAGCTGCGGGAAGGCAGTACAGACATTTGCTCAGTGAACCCACCCCAACATCTCAATTAGGCCAATCTCCAATGCACTCATCCCAGCAGCCACTGTTCAGGGAACAGCTCCTTTCTCCCTGCAAACCCTGAACCTAAGAAGGCAGGAACGCTCCTTTTGCAGGAATGACTTTGCAGGGTGTTTTTGCCTTTTTTTGACATTTTATTGCTGATAGCCATGAAGACAAGCATGTGTCGCACAACTGTATTGCTGTCTCTTCTTTTCTCTCCCTTTTACGAATTGCCACATGCACAAGGCCATTATCTTCATTTATAGAACTTTAAAATTACACAAGATAAAGGCCACTTGCAGCTTCTGTGTAAATTCTGAATGGGGAGAGGAGGGAGACTCCCTAGGAGGACAGAGGGGGAGTCCAGAGGTTAGGAAAAATGTAACAGAGTAGCCAGGTGTGGGATGGGGTAGCCCATGGACTGACACCAGCCATTTCTGCCCCTTCTTACCTTGCAGATAAACTGTTCATCAAAGAACAGCAACAGTCATTTGTATACTAACATACATAGTCCAGTGCAGGTAAAGCAAATGAGAATCTGGCTTGGAAAAAACCCCACTTATTTAGAACATATTTATTAGCTGATCTGTTTAAAGAGGGTGATAAGATTTAGGGCTAAACACAGCTGTTGATTTTGACTGCCAAACAAGACTCAGAATATTTTTTTCTCACTCAGACAGCACCTCCAATCTCACCCAGCCTCCCTTAGGATGCGCAGGTGAATGTGGAGGCCACCTGCCCACAGCCCAGAGGCTTGAGGAAGCCGGGAGAGTTTTATGACCTGAAGCAGAGCGTGTCTCACTGAAGGTTCATCAGGTCTCCATCCCTGTGATGTCCATGGGGCTGAGAGCTCAGTCTGGCTGGGGAGGGCGGGGGGAAATGTGAGCCATCAGTGATTAAGGAATATGACTGTAACCTAAAGGAAGAAATGCATATATTTAAACACTCGGATGTAATTTGCAGCTTTATTCCATTTCCATTCTGATCAGTGATCCCAAATAAACAGGCAGCAGCAGCACTCTAAGTGTCCTTGCTCAGTGTGTGGGGTAGGACAGCAGTAGAGAAAAGCTCTGCAGGGCTACGGATCCTTCAAATACCTCGTCTTTAAAGGGATTTGGGATCTTTTTGGAAAAGAACAAAATGATGAGGTGGGGCTCTTTCTGTTCCAAATCCAGCATACCCAGGACTGTTTGTCTCCCCATGTCCATGTGCCCTGATCCAGAAGCCCCTCCGTTGCCCATCCATGGGGGTACTTGGCTGTTCAGCAGCTGGCCTGCCTGCCCACTCCTGCTGCAGATTTGAGGGGCTGCCGGTGTCTGTTAAGGAGCAAAGAGCTCTCTCTTAACACCCTGGACCACACAGTAGTGGGGAAGTGTCACCATCTGGCTGGGCTGGAGTCAGGGACCTCCAGGCAAAGAGGTCTTCTGGATGGATCTATGTGTTTAGGGATTGGTCGTTACTTCAAATACACCACAGCCCCATCATTACCTCCATGTTCCTGCTACCAATTTGTGCCCTTTCAGCTCACAACTCACTGAATTTCCCTTGCCACTGCTATGCAGAATAAGGTAAGAGTCAAGAAGAGACACAAATCAGCTGAATTACCTTCATGATTGCTCATGTGGTGTTCACTCTGGATACAATCAGTGCACATTATCCCTGTTCCAGTCTCTTGTTCCACTGCTGGAAGCAACAATATTTGCATCGCCCTGCTGCGGCGTGCTTCTGCCAGCTCCCAAATTACCAAATCGCATGTACTCCTCAACAAAATGCAGCAATGCCACCTATCAGCCCCAACTGTGGGCCTTGTGAGCATCACGCAATCAAGTGGAGACCAAGAGAAATAAAGTCAGATTATGGAGATTAGGCCCGTTTGCCACAAATTCCATTAATTCCTGCTGACACGATGCTCACCAACACAGATGAGCAGAGCCCTCCTGCAGGACTACTACGAAACCAGTGTGGGATTTGACAGATAATAGGTGCTTCTGATGTTTTGGGCTGTTGGAAACTGCTGTCGCTCTCCTCTCCTCATGAGGAGAGTTGGTTTTACTTTCTATCTCTGATTTCTAAAGGAAAGATTCTCACCCACATCCTCCCTTTCTTGCTGCTCCCACTTTTGCTGTGGTGTCCAGTGAGCCATGTCCTGTTTCTGCTCCTCTCTACATTAGAGCTCTTACCTAGAGTGGAGCTCCAGCACTTCCTAATCTGCCCAGCGGTGATGTCCCTCAATGATGGCATGGACCACATCCCTGACCCATGTCCTGCCCCCACACCTCTCCCTACTTCCTGTCACCCACTGTAAGCACGAGGGCTCCTTTAGCTCAATAATCCATCTGAAATCTAATCCTGCAACATCATAACACAAATAATTTTTTCTCAGCTAACTCAGTGGGGTCATGTGACTCACCCCTCACTACCAAGGGCCCTGAGGTACTACAGCGTGTCCAAAGAAGGGCAACAAAGCTGGTGAAGGGTCTGGAGGACAAGTCTTATGAGGAGCAGCTGATGGAACTGGAGCTGTTTAGCCTGCAGAAAAGGAGGCTGAGGGGAGACCTTCTCGCTCTCTACAACCACCTGAAAGGAGGTTGTAGCAAGGTGGTGATTGGTCTGTTAACCAAGTAACAAGCAATAGGACAAGAGGAAACGGCCTCAAGTTGCACCAAGGGAAGTTTAGACTGGATGTGAGGAAGAATTTCTTTACTGAAAGAGTTATCAGGCATTGGAACACGTTGTCCAGGGCAGTGGTGGAGTCACCTTCTCAGGAAGTAGTTGGATAGACACAATACTTAGGGATCTGGTTTAGTCAGGGCTTGTCAAGTGTTGGGTTAATGATTGGACTCAATGATCTTAAAGGTCTTTTCCAATCCAAGCAATTCTGTGATTCTGTGTTTTTCATCCCATGGATCCTTGAAACAAAATGCTCAGAGCATCTTGGGAGCAGGGACTGAGCTTAGACTGTCTCTGAGTTGGAGTCAAGAATGCTCCAGCCTTGTCCTTCAAAGCTGCCTCCTGATACAACATCCCAGAGGTGAGCTGAGAGAGAGCCCATGTCCCTGCAGGATCCCCCGTTCTGTCTTGGTGCCGCTCTTGAGCTCCAGTGGTTGTTAACTTAACGTGAGCCTTTGAGTCATGGATATAATTCACATGTAATGTGGTGATGCTTTACAACATCACACAATTTTGTAGTGAAAAGGAAAAAAAAAAAATATCCATGTGTCCAGCAGTGATTACTGCAGTGTAACAAACTCCAGGTAGGACTAAATGAAACCCAGTTTTGCAGTGGGCCCACAGATCTCTAAATCCAGGCTATTTTGTACTCAGAAATAGGTGGGGAATGAGTGGACTGGAATATGTTTAAAGGGACATTAATGCCTTTGGCAGCAGCCTGTCCTCTCTGCACCCGGCATGAAAAACCCGAGAAAGACTGAGAGCTTCAAGAAATTGGGGGCTGGTTAGCTCAGTGGATTGAGCGTGGTGCTGACAACAATGACAACACCAAGGTCGTGGGTTCGATTCCTGCTTGGTCCCCATGTGTTGCCTGGTCTAGTCGAGAGGTGGCATCCCTGCCCATGACAGGGAGGTTGGATTAAATGATCTCCAAGGTCCCATCCAATCTAGGCCATTCTATGATTCTATGAAATTAAGCAGATCTATCTCCAGCTTCATGTGTTTTGCATTCAAGACAAAGAGGCAAATAGTGACAAGTAACTGGACTCTTCCAGATTTTTTTACTCGCAATAGTTAACATATTGTTAGTAACATAGTTGGCACTTCAAAATATATATTATTTTATTTCAACAATATTCCCTTAACTCTGTAGTTATACTTGACGAAAAAAATCACTTGTTGCCATAAATACTATGTTGCTGTTCAAAACTCTCTGTTTGTGCTAGGTCACCTCTACGGTGCAACTGGGACCAAGGCTAACATTTACAATGGTTTCACTGCCACTTCCTCTGCTTTAAAAAAATTACATTTTCCTATAAAAACACAAACAAAGAAAGTTTTGCTGCATTAAAATACAAAAAGAGGCCTACTGTCAGTTGAGTGTATTTCCACCATCATGGGCAAAAGACATTCTCTGAGGTCCCTTTGAGTGGGTTTCATTTTGGGTTAGAGGGAATTCGGCTGTTCGGCAGTTTCTTTCTCCTTCCCAAGGATGAGAGCCAGGCTTTGAATGCAAAGCGACTTGGCTGAGAGCCAGGCACACAACCAGAGTAGTGTTCATGTATTTTTTATTATAATACAAAAGGAAAGTCGAGTTATATAACACAGGCCTTTGTAGTGCAGCTTTCTTTTTTGCTCTATAACAGAAAATTGTGTCCCCATTTAAGACTTCATATGGTGAAAGATGGCCGACATCTGAAGTTTTAAAGAAGTTACCTGGCATCTGGCCACTGGTTTTAGTGGTGGAGTGGACTTTTTCTTGCACAGATGTTGGGCATTTTGTCCAGATGTCTGACCGAACCCAACCCAACTTTGCTAAAAAGGAGTCCCTATCCTCTTGTTAAAAGCAAACTTAGAAGAAAAAAAAATCACACTAAATAAAGTGAACTAGAAACACAGCTGGATTGGTCAAACAAGTACAAAAGGATTAATCTCAACAGCAGCATTAGAATTTTTCCAGCACACAGAATGGAGAAGGTCAGTGACTATTTCACATCAGGAGTCCTATGGAGCACCACACGTGCTCCAAAGAAAGCACTGGGGATCTGACGGGACCCGGACATTCGCAGACTTCGAACGCTGAATTCCTTCTAGGTCTGTAACGAGGTTCACTGTGCCCTGAAAGAGCCAAGCTGCTAATCACAATCCTGGATATTGACGTACACAAAAAGGGTGGAGGAGGAGTACAGGTCTCCATTCTTGGTTAGAAGATGGATGTGGCGGTAACCTGGAAGCAAAGACACAGATGGAAAGTGACCTTTAGTCTGGTTGGAAAAATATTTGCTAATGCTTGCCAAGACCTTGCAAAAATATCTCCCTGTCCTAGAGTGTTTTTCTCCCAGTACCCCACAGAACAGGTAGGTGTGAGAGGCACAGCTTTGAACACCGGCAACCTATTGTGCCCGAGGTCACTGGTGACGAGGAGATCCCTTCCCCAGAGACAGTGTCAACAGCTGCCCAAAAGAAACATTTATCGTCTTGCTCATATCCCAGAGAGACAACCTGTTCTGATCCGAGATGTGATGGGTCTGGACCTCTCATCTAGGACACTGGAGCTTCCCAGAGGGCTCAGTAGTTGTGAGAAGCAGGGAGCAGCACCTTACCTTGCTTCAGACTGGTGAAGGGAAGGGTGTACTGCCCAATGAAATCGTTCTTGGTTGACATGTCGAAGTCTTCCACCACAAACCGGACCAGGGCAAGTGCAGGGATTTCTATGTCAAATGTAAACTCTTCGTCCCATTTCGGGTTAAAGCCTGGGCAACACAGAGAAGGATGGAGATCAGAACCGTTCAGGAGAGATGCTCACAGACAAGGATGGAGATCAGAGATGATGGTGGGTAACGATGGAGGTCAGAGATGCTTGCAAATGGATGGAGACTTCTTGTCTGCCAACCTCATCTGACGCACTTCAAAGGTCTTAGGAGGTGCCGAGACTGTTGTTCCCAGCCCTGATACTCATTTGCTACCTGGCATTAACAAATCCTTCAGCTTAGGCTGCTCATTGTAGACCTCGGCACCGTGGTCCTAGAAGGCAGTAAGAAGCAGGAGGCAAGCGAACTCAGCTCTGCTCCACAGGCTCTCTCTGGCTGATACATGGATGCCTTTGGTCATCATTGGACCAGCCGCAAATTTTTACAGCCCTAAACCAGCAAGGAGCAGGGAGGAGAGCTATCCCTTTGTGTGGCAACAGCCTTCTGGAGGCCTTAAAACTCACTGACTGATCAAGGTACACACCATCTCTCACCACTTGGCACCTCAGTTTCCCTGCCTGCAAGAAAGGTTAACGAGGAGAGTCTGATTACAAAATGCTTCATTAAGTCTGGGGACAAAATATTTTATGTCTCGCCGTATAAGAGCAGTGTCTGAGACAGCCAGGTTAGCCCTACTGCTGGTGTGGATAAGGATCTTGTGGTCTGGACTCACAAAGCAAACAAAACCGAGCCCGTCACAGCACACGAAAGATGAAGAGGAAGCTCAGTGCTCTCTCTCTGCAGGTCACGGTGGGTGCTCTCTGCAGTTTCAATAAACCACTCCTTAGAGACAAATAGGAGAGAACACCCTGTTTGAAAGCCTGGTGCCATCAGCCCAGGCTGCACAGAGCAGAAGCCCAAGGACGGCAGAACGTCAGCTCAAGCCTGCTGGTCGTGGTTGTGCAGACAACTTGGCAGGAGGCAGGGCTCTTTCAGGTGGTCCTGAAGATGCTGAGATGGGCCTATGGACAGTGCTATAGAAAAACGCCTGTCCTGGAGTGCTGCACTTTATTTGGACTTTCATAGGATTAAACTGTTCAGATAGCACACATCTGCTTCGGACCTCCTTCATCCTCGGGAAAAAAACCACAGCACTGCAGATCCCGTGGGAGCAGAAATCATGGAAGCTGAAGGAAAGCCATCAGCCTTAGGACAGTAGGTTTCACTGTACTGACATCTACAGGGGATTTTCAATCTGTCTCAGAGCCACAGCGAGATTCTCAGGGCTGCCGAGCCAGCAGCTCCATGGCTACACCTGATCTGTGCCCACAGTCCCTGCCTCAGTCCCACCAACACAGAATCACAGAATCATTTAGGTTGGGAAAAAAACTTAAGATCATCAAATCCATCCCCAAAATATCAAACCAGGTGAGGTGCTGTAGCATGGTCACATATCTGAAATGTCAGCCCATGAAGTGCAACCTCCTCTGCAGCTGACCCTTTCCCACATGATGTTTTCATTGTTTGATTCACTTTCCATTGGGCAACATTCCCTCCAGCACCCCTCCAGCATTGCTCCAGCTAGCCGAGGGCTG
>NW_009723310.1:0-29107 GCF_000703405.1 Apaloderma vittatum | reverse complement strand
TCCCTACACACCTTTCACTCAAGATATTATAAAATCTATTGTAAGTGATTGAAACGGCCGCAAGCTTTAGAAGCCAGGTCAGATTTATATAGGAAAGAGGAAGAAGGAAACACCGTTAGGAGGGAGGAAAATACACATTGGCTTTCTAGTGCTTGGCTCTTACTCCATGCAGAAAAGCCACGTGTGTGTTTGCGTGTGTGTGTGCATCTGTTTGTCAGTGGGAGGGTGAGGACTGGTTTCTCAGGCTCCTACTTCCTTGTTACTCCCACAGCAGAGAGGGTGGAACTTGCCCTCAGAAGGCCACAATATTTGGACCCTTGCTGCAGGGAGGAAAATCACAGCCATGTAAAAATGGTTCACAGTGAGATGAAATGTCTTTGAGAGCTCTGAGGTCAGTGCTGGGTGAAGGTTGAGCTCAGATCTTTGGTGACAAGGGCTCAGAGCTTTCATATCTCACTTGTAACATTGCTGTGATGTCCCTTAATTTAGCACCGGTGCCACTGTGGCCAAGAGATGATGAAATGTGCCTTGTGAAGAGGCTGTGAGCTACAGGAAATGTTCTCCTTCTGCACAGAGTATGTTACATATCAGAAGAGGCTGAGAAAGGTGAAGTTGTTCAAACTAGAGAAGGCTAAGAGGGTTATTACTACCTCCTTATAGAAAAGACACAGCTGGGCTCCTCTTACAGGTACACAAACTGGAATAGGGGAATTTCTGGTTGAGAATAGAGATATTTTATCATGAGGTCAGTCAAAGGCTGAATCACTTGACAGAGCCCAGAGACTCTGGGGAATCTCGATTTTTTTTGAGATATTCAAAATTCATCCAGGCAATACCCTGAGCAACTTGAGTTAGCTTGGACTATGGTCCTGCTTTGGGTAGGGACTGGAACAGATCATAGAATTATAGAATGCTTTGGGCTTGAAGGGACCTTTAAAGATCATCTAGTCCAACCCTCCTGCAGTAAGCAGGGACATCTTTAACTAGATCAGGTTGCTCAGAGCCCCATCAAGCCTGACCTTGAATGTTTCCAGGGATGGAGCCTCCACCACCTCTCCGGGCAACCTGTGCCAGGGTTTCGCCATGCCACCTTCTTCCTACCTCCAAAGTCCCTTTCAGTGTCAATCTTTTGTGAGTCTGTGACACTTTCACAATAATATTAGCCTCACAAGGAGTCTTCTCTGGCAAGATTTTGGTGGGGACCTGTGCATCCCAGGTCAAGTCCAACTGCACGGTGATGAAAAGCACTTCCAAAGATCTAGCTCTGGAAATGTGCAGCCATCCTCAAAATAATTCATCCGGCTGATGTTGTTTTGCAGGAAATTTCTGTCTCCAAATGAGAAAGAAGAAAGAGAGTAAAGAACCCCTGAAAGTAATTGTCCACTGGGACATCAATCTGTGGGGCTAGTTCATGCCACGAGCAGTCTATAACCAAGGTCCCTGCACAGAAGGCGGCCAAAAGCACTTCATGCATCTGCTTAGCATGGCCAGGCTTAGGTGCACCTGGGCAGGTCTGGCCACAGGGCAGCAGCAACACTAGGCCATGTAAAGCTAAGATTCCTACCCCCTTACCATTGTTTTCAATAACTTTGGTCTGCTTCTTGTTGTTGTCCTGCTGGACCCCATGGATCTCTATCGTCACCTTAGGGTCAACGATGGAGTTTTTGCTTTTGTTCACCTTGGGCAGCTGCTGACCAGAGATGATCTGTGGAGGCAACAGAAGAAGAGGTCAGGACATTATTAAGAGACAGGATTCCCCGGCAAACTTTGCTCTCCTTTCCTGGAGTGCTGTGACCTGCTGAGACAAGCTGGTGCTGGTCTTTCAGAGCCAGCGTTGTGACATTTTTCAGAGGAAGCTGTCATGAGCCAGAGCAACTAATGAACGTTGCTCCAGCCCAGCCAGTTGGCTGGGGGGCAGGCAGCTTTTCTAACTGTCCCCACAGTGATCAGATGATACTCGGAAACAACAGTGGTGACTGTGGACTGCATGTCTGCCTGCACACTTCTGTAACGAGAGCGAATATTGTCATTAACCTCTCCTGTTGCCAAACATTAAACATGTGGGCAAGCCCCTGGAGAATGAGAGCCCACGCAGGACTGAAACAAAGACCTCAGCAGTGGGAAATGAGAAAGGTCAGGATAACGTTGCCCAGGTGGGACCAAGAAAAAAAGCAGGTGCAACCTACAAGCCCCCGCCCATGAAGATGGATGCTACTAAGACATTTTCTAACTTCTATTCTTACTTTAAGCAGAAGCTTCTTCTTTGTCCCCCATGTTCCTTCTGTGATGGATTTTGGATTGAATTTGGTTTGCTCATCCCGGAGGAATTCCGGCTTTAAGACATACCCAGAAAACCCATTGTCCTGGAACCGACCCTGGTAGACATCCATCTCTGTGCCTGCTGTCTGGAAATTTAGGGCAACTGCAACATAAGTAAATAAATTCAGTCACTTTCAGATAAAACAATGGGAATCTTTTTACACTAATTCTGTTCACATTCATTTGCTTTCCATGGACGTAAACACTGGCTTTTCCATGCTTCAAAGAGCAGTGATAAACTCTGACTGTCACAGCCTACTACCACTGAGAATCTCTTGCATTCAGAGATGTTAGAGACAGGAGGAGCCATTACAGCCACCTCATTTGTCCCCCTGCCTTCCACGGGATCAAAAAGTGTCCTGCATTGAATTTATGTCACCTGGTTGAGCAACTGCATCTTTTAGAGAAACCTATTCATTTCCATGCTAAAGAAGTTATCTCCGGCAGTGAAGCCAGGAAATCTTTTCCAGTGTTTCTCTGGCTGCGTAGCCTCAGTACAAAAACCCCTTTCCAGCCCAGATATGTCTATTTTCATTGGCCAACCTGAGGGGCATTGATACCTCTGTTGGTCAGCTCCTCACTATGCAAACTTCTCATGTCGGAGTGCAGAAGCTCTTCATTGTCTCCTACCCAAAAATAGATCAAGCCTCACTGGTGTCCTAACACCAGGCAGATTTCTTGTATTCTTTTGAGTTTGCCATTATCCTTTTAAAAGTTTTAATGTCAAATCCAGAAGCAGTCTCTGTGAACAGTCTCACTAATACTGCACACAGACCCCAGCGCCTCAGTATTCCATTGATTTCTCACCCTCTTTAGCAATTTCTAAGACATCTCTAAGACAGATGGCAATTTATCTTGGTCCTGGGTCCTACATACCCTGTAGTATTTGAAGGCCAAAAGCATTTTAAGGCACTTGCCTGTTCTTTCATTTGCAAACAAGACTTTGCTATCTGCGGTATACTGGTTTTACTGGGAGGTGCAAGTACTCAGGGCTTCTGAAAAAACTAATTTTGGGTGCCCAAATTCTGAATTCAGGTCAGTTAAGGCATGTAAGTCTGGCCTTAGTGTACCTCAAGGGACCCAATGTTGCCTCCCACGGACTCTACTGAGACCAAACTCAGTGCTGGGGAGACAGGCCAATGGGTGCTACCTGTGCCCTACAGGGGCTATAGGACCCAGCAAGTTCATACACTGCCAGGCACAGCCAGCCCATGCAGGTCTACACAGCTCTGGGTCAGGCATCCCTGCATCTGCAGCTTGTCTTATCTGGCTGGGCCACACAGGCACAACTGGGACATCTCCAACATCTAACATCACCAAGAGAGTCAGCCAGCCCATGCAGGTCTACACAGCTCTGGTTCAGGCATCCCTGCATCTGCAGCTTGTCTTGTCTGGCTGGGCCGCACAGGCACAACTGGGACATCTCCAACATCTTACATCACCAAGAGAGCCAAGCATGTCATCACCAGCCTGCCCACTTACCATCACACCAGGTTTCCTCAGAACTACAACATAATTCACTTGACGGGCTCCAGGACCCTTGTTTTCAACAAATCTCTGAGGCATCACTATGCCATCAGGGGCCTCAGCACCCTGGGAGGATGTATGATGCTCTGTTTTGACTACAGGGAATGTCTCGGGCCACGGCTTGGCCCTTATGGTTATGGCTTTTCTCTAGGGCTCCAGAGAGCTGAGTTTGATTTACATCTCTCTCAGAGATTTCAGCACACGTTTCAGTAACTGACTGCAATTCCTGGCTCTCTCCTTTGTTCAATGACAATAACCCTGCTTCCAGTGAAATCCCACGGATGTGCACACTGATGTGCAGGAAAGGTTCTCCGAACGGTTTTGAGGTGGGCCAGAAATACAGGTATATGAAAGTCACTGAGCATTGGCTAAAGAGTTGATCTCTCCCTGTGACCACAGAGCCTCCTTGCCTGCAAATGCCTTGAGATCTCACATCTAACTCAGCTGAAACTCGTCCAGAGCCAGATCATGGGCAGCCCTGCCAGATCAACCCTCTCCCACCTCCCAGTTGCACCCACCGATCTGGCAGCCGACGTTCCACAAGTCAGTGGGGTTGTAGTTGGAAGAATCTGTCCTCCAGCCTGCAGGGTAGATCCGGCTCAGGTGCCTGATGTTGTGATGAATAAAACTGGTTCCTAGAGAAAAAAATAACAAGAAAATGTCCCTTTCAGTGATGAAGGTTATCTCTTCTTGATGCTGCCGTATATTCTGCTTCCCCACTTGGTGAGTCTGGCTGAATCTGAGCTACCTGTATAAAACACCCTTCTCAGTAGCAGCCTCTAATGATATTAAGTTATTCCCACTGTTTCTCAGTGACACGCATGACCAAAGAGATCATAACCCACATCTTTCAGGATGTCTTTTCCTTGTCCTTAACCACCACTGCCTGTCACTTTATGGGGGAATGGGATGCAGGATGGCGTCTTGCCAGGGCAGAACATACATACCAGACTCCTGGGCTAGTTTCAGAGCTTTGCTTTCCGTGAATGATGACATCTCGTAGAAAGGCCGAGGATGGCTGGGGTCCTCAAAGCCATTGAAATGGACACTCTTGCAGTAAACAACTGTGTCTGACAGCTCCTTTGCCAGCTTCAAGGTGTCACTCTAAAAGCAGGAGAGCAAGAGTTTTGTGGGGAATGTCTGCAGTCACACTCAAAAGTAATAATCATGTTTTCTCTAGGACGTGTGGTGTTTCTTTTCTCCACCATCTTCACACAAAAAGAATGCACACTATCAACACTCAATGGCACCTCAACGCAGAGAGAAGGTGGAAAATGGGCAGGCTGCCCTTGCCATGTCCCTTGTCCTTCACCAAGAGTGCTAATCCCTCCTCTCAGGCCCATTCTGACCTGTCAAATGATATCACAGTCTTCCCAAGTGTTGTCACAAAGAATATTTCATTTCATCTGGGCTATCTTCTGCATGTATTTGCATATTATTATGTGAATGAGTATTTCAGCTTGGCTGTCACAACTCACAAGTGATTAGGGTGACAAACACAGCACCAACCAACCTCATCAGCCTACACTGGAGAGGATTTCACAAAACAGATGCTTTGCTTCCCCTGCACCCTTATTGCATGATGTTGTCCAGATAAATTCCCTCTTTGCTGATGTGATACCCTTTCTGCTGCCCTCTGTATGATCACTTGAATTTCAGCATCATTGGCTGCCTCTAGTTGTTAAACTTTACAACAGAGCCTAAGCAATGAGTTTTCCATACTGTCCTGGTCCCAAGCATGTGAAGCTGGAAATAAGAGGAAGGAAATTATGTTTTCGCCTCCAAGAGCTTGGGCTTTTTTCCCCTGAACTAGGAAGTTCTCTCAATGCTTTGATGCCTCCTACTCCATAGCCACATTCATTGGTGTTAGGGTGAATTGAGAGCCACCAGCTCCCATCAGAGGCAAGAAAAGAAAATAACAGATGTCAGAATTATACACATTATTGACTACAGTTCAGAGAAAGAAATAAGACCCTCAAAGAGTGAGCAAATCAGCAAGAGGAAGCATAGATCAGACCAGACCCAGAGGCGACATCGACCAGCTTTGCCATTAGTGAGACTGAATGTATTTGTATCACTTCTGAACGTGTTCCATAAACAAAGTCATGATGGTCCCATGACAAAGATATTAAGAGATTTTGGGAAAACAGAGATAGATAGATAGATAGATAGATGGATGGACAGATAGATAGATAGACAGAAAGAATCAATATGTGCCCTTCCATAAATGCTACAGGGTCTGTCCCAGTGCATTGTCCTCCAACTTTATTTTAAAGACAGAAGCCAACCCTAATGCTTGACTGGATCTGCAAGATTTTTTGCACCTGGGACAGAAAAAGTTAAGCTGAGCAAGGACCACGATCCTTAGCTCCAGTGATTTCAACAATTCGCCTCTATGTATTCCCAGTTGAGTAGTGGAAACCACACAGAAAACTGTCTTAGCTGGGAACATATTAAATGTGTATTTCAATTGCCTTTTTTTTTTTTAGGCATAATACAAAACCCACCTAGGAAGTGGGTTTTCCAGCATGAGTCAAGGAATAGGCTAACAAATTCGGACTTCCTGATGCAGGACTTCAGAGTCTTCTGCAATAGGCAAAGATCTTGTCTTAACTTTTCTGGCTTTCCAGTCTGCCGTTTTCAGGACTCAGTTACCTCATTTACTTACCTTCCCCTTCTGCTGTATCTCGGTCTTCACAGATTCATCTTCCATTTCAGCTGCTTCATCTTCATCAGAAACATCCTCAGCCTCCAGGTTGTTGTTCCCGTTTGCTCCGGTGGGGTCCTCGTGCCTGCTCAGCTTCTTGCCTTTCACAAGGATCTTCCCTTTCAATTGCTGTACAAGGACAAGTGGACAAAATAGCTGGTGGTTAGAAAAGATTTTGGCCCATCCTGAAGGAGCAAGCATACAATAGCTCCTCAGCTGTAACCAGGACCAGGGCCTCTTAGAGATGCATCAGTTGCTGGTTATTACCCATAGGTACAGGTAGCACAGCTGGCTGCTGAGCTAGTACACACATTTCTTGAGCTGAATCAACTCTCTCTGGCCTCTTTCAAAGCCCACATAAAACCTTCAGTTGAAGAAATACACCAACAGAGCATGGTTGCTCGCAGACCACCATACCCCTGATGTTTTCCTTGTGGGAGGAAGGCTGAAGCCTGCAGAGGACTGACTTTGACCCCAAACGAGGCAGCAGTACTGAAAAGGGTTACTGCCTAGGTGCAATCTTTGAAGTGAGAAGATTATGTCTTAAAATTTGGAGCACTCCTAAACAGTGAAATCTGTGGGAGATTTGCACCTGGATGCATTCAGTATTCCTGGTTTTGGAGGGTGCTAATTACTCCAGAAAAATGCGATCTTGGAATTAGCCAATACAACCCCTCTCAGTCTGTGCAGCATGTTCCACTTTTCTCAGTAACACCCTATATTTACCCTTTCCACAACAGCAAAAGCAACAAAACCCACCATTCTCATCACAGGACCACAGAAAGCCAAGGATTTTTTATAAAGCAACGCAGGCATTTTCAAAGGACACAATTCCCCCTTTGTGGGCACTTGCATCACGTCTTTATTGAGACCAGCTCCAGCTAAGCTGGGGGTGAAGCTTGGTTTGACCTGAAATTTGCCACTGGCATCCATGGCAACGGTCAAGAGCATTTTTCTTCAGCTACCACAAATTATCTGTTTTACATCGGAGCATTTTCCCTGTCACTCAAGAGCTACACAAAGGCAGCTGGAAGGAATGTACCCGTTACTGGGAATAAAGGGCCCAGAGAAGCAGTCAGAGCATAGCAGTGTCCTCTTCCCTATCCCCACACCATCTTACTTCCTCCTAGCCCCCCAGCCCTCATCCAGGCAGAGCTGTGACCTGCTTCCTCACATTCATGGCTGGGGAATGAGTCGGCTCATCTCCAGACTCTCACTTCAGTCTCCTGCTTGCATGTACCTTCCCACTATCCTGCCTCAACATCCAGCTCTTCACTGTTCTTCCACGACACTCACCATGAGGAGGTGAAATCCAGTTCTGTGTGAGTTTTTAGGCTCTGGTCAGCACTTTGAACGGACAAGCCTGAATGGATTGCACTGGGATAGCATTCTGTTATATAATACATTATCTGCCTCTGCTCTCTTGCATCCCATAAGAAATGTTGCCACCTCATCCCACAGCTCAACGGTAAAGAACTAGAGATAAGTATTCGGGGCAGATTGCTTGATTCTTAATTATCAGTATCGTTAATAGCCCTTTTTAAGCTTTTCCAGTTCTGGACAGCCTGTCCAGTAAGTGGCAGGTGTAATTTCTGGCACATATCCATCTTAGGCGGCTCAATAACATCAGTAGTGAAGGCACAGCAACATGGCCTCCACTTTGTCTCCTCACCACATCTCATACCAGAGCTGCCAGCAGAGGGTCCTTGGTGCTGCTGTTATCCTATCTAGGCTGTGGTCACTCTTGGAAACGTTGGACATACTGCAGATGCTCCCACCATGGGCACAGGGACACTGGTCAGCTCAACCTGTGTTGTACAACACTTTCCATACAGCAATGGTGGTGATCCCCTTTGGCTTTGAAATCTACAAGGATGGCTCCCTCCCGGAGTCCTGTTGCATCGCAGAGGATTAGTATTCCCCTACGCAAGTAACCTCCACTGTGACTATAATGGAGAGACCACGTGCCACTTAACCCCAAAGAAGACATGTTAGCTTATTGGTCCACAATGAGGGGTGAGATTCATCACAAACCAGAGGATTTTTATCTCTGTTTCCTGCAGAAGGTGCTTTTCTATAGTAGCATTGCACTGAATCCACTCTGCAGAAGCTGCCAGTCCCAAACATGGTCTTACTTCATTTAATATGGGTGCTAGGAAGCAAAGTCCTAAATTTGAGTGCTTATCTCCTTTAACAGGGTTTTAAATAAGTTGACACACAGACACAAACACATGGATGCACTTGCTCCATCTCTTTTGGTTCCCCTTCACATGATATTAAGTATTTCTAGCCTGAGGTGAAAGACACTCAGCTCATCAGTTCAACTCTGTTGAGCAGATCTCCTGTCTTAGGAAGAAGCATTAGCTGAAACACCCAATAAATACTCTCCAAGCAGAGCATAAACTCATCCCAACTGCCTGTGGCAAGCCCAGGGCTGAATACAACTGAAGGAAAGGCTACAAGGACACTGGACTCTACTGAGAACATTTAGTGGAGTGGCTGCTGGAACAGTTTTTCCCTTCCTCACGTGCCCTGCAAATCGTGCTGCTTTAGTTCTCCATGAGTGGAGCTCCCCTGCTCTCCCACGTTTTCTGCTGCACACTGAACAAGCTCAGCTCTGCAAGTGAAATGGTTCTGGTTCATGGCTCTACTTCCTTCATGAGTCTGTGAACTGGGACGTGGCAACCACCTTGAATGAAAGCACTGCTGATTTTATTGAAAGGAGCAAAGCTGTGAAGAACAGAGGATTTTAGAAGACCCGCATATACATGTGTATCCTACCTGAAAGTTTCCTGCCCCTACTAACAATCTGAAAGCAATGGCAAGGTCTGATTTCCAGTTTCCATCTCCGTGGAAGCGGAAGATCTGTAACGTGATCCACCTCATCAAATTTTCTGTGCCTTCAACACCTCCTTTAGAGTCAACAGAGAAAACGGAACAGTTCCAGGGTGTGATTCTTCTTGCCTATTTAGACAAACACTTAGGAGGAGGTGTACCACATCTCCAACTTCCCTGCCTGTATTAACTATTTCTCAAAAGGAGCCCTAAGTGTTTGCATACATGGACATACAGGGTCTGAGTCTTACATCCTACACTCAGGATAGAGATATCCATCTTCCTAGAATTCTGAGCAGCTGTGAGGAATAACATGTTCCCATTCATGAGATGATGTGCAGACTAGATGGATCAACCAATACCACATCGCCATCTTTGTATGTCCTTCAGCCTAGTTGTAAACTGAAGTGTTGCAGGGTTTAGCAATTAGGGGCACCAGAGGATAAAGAGAGTCTCCAGAAAAGAGGAAGAAACACATTATTAAAGGAGGTTTTGAAGGATTTGAGGGAAACTCAGCTCAAGAACTTCTGCCAAGAAGATGCAGTAGACAAGACTGACAGAGGCTGGGCTAATGTTGGAGAAACACACAGGTGTGCCATTAGGTAGAAGGACTTGAAGCCATGTTCATGCTAAGTGTACGGTACAAAAGTAACCCTCTTGGGCAGATGGTCCCTGGGGACCACTGCAGACTTAAGAGACCTACAACTGAACCTGGTCTGGATTTAGCTGAGCCAAATCTAGAGGCATTTGCTAACCTCGCCGCAAGCACGGGGCAGAGCAGGTCAGCCACCCTGCTGCTAGGATGACTTGTGGTGAGCCCTGCACTGCCACTGCTCTGATGGAAGTGGTTCCTGAGCTGCATAGCTCAAAGTGATGTTGAACAGGGGCACTGGACACAGCAATGGATGTGACTGATGGGACAGCTGGTGGGACAGTGGAGGTATGAGATGGCAGAATCCCCTGCCACTGCACTGGGGCTCCCAACTGGGAGGCTTATGGTCCTGTAGGTCATCTACCAAGACAGGTCTGTTAAGCCAACAGCCAGTCTCGCTGTAAACAAGGAAGTCCAGGAACAGAGCTGGAGCGGTTTCAGGTATGCCTCACACGCTGAATAGCTGCACGCGATGTTGGCAGCTGTTTTAGTCTCATTTCAGGGATGGGATTCTGCAGCATTTCTAGCTGTGTTGCAGGGACAGAAGAAAGGGGCTGCCTGTGCAGATCAGAGATGGGGCAGAAGGACCTGCACCAAGCAAACAGCCACAGAGGCTGGATCAGCTCTTCCCTTCCTAAAGTATGGACGTGACGTGGTTTAGTGGTGGACCTGGCACTGCTAATGGTTGGACTCGATGATCTTAAGGGTCTTATCCAACCTAAACAATTCTACAACTCTGGCATCAGCCTGGAGCTTTCATGTGGTGTTTGGCCTTTCATCCTACAGCCTTTAATTTACTTTGGGGACCTAAACCCAGCAGCTTGAGGGAGCTATTTAGATGCTCTGTGTAGCCCAACGCTGTTCCTGAGCTGAACGGCAGCATGAATTGTCAGCATGAATCCAAACTGTGTTGATCTTCCTTTAATTACCGACCCTGCCCTGCTACCACAATCTGCAGCAATGCTTCACCTGTCTTCAGCTGTCTTCCTAGTGACAGATCACACCCTTTTTCTAATATAAAAAATACTGCGTTATCCCACATGTCAGCTTCAGAAAGAAGTGGAAAATCCAAGAGGTTTCTCATTTGTTGTGGTTAGTATTTTTTTCTTTAATATTTCAGCTTCAGTGTACTTCCACAAAAAAAAAATGAAAAATCATAAGTTCAGCCCTAGTTCTCCTCATTCACATAGCAGGAAGGCAGAGGAAAAGTATCAGAGGGAAAAGGATAGGTTTTGCTACATTGGCATTTTTTCTCCTTTTAAATGAAATGGATCAATCCCTCCAACGGAGCGTATCAGCCCGAATCCATTCACTAAGGTAGTTCTGGGCTATTTTGTTTCAGCTGGGGCCACGCACTCATCTGGACAATCAGAGCAGGAGGTCAGATGAGCACAGGAATGGTAAAAACATCTTTGGGAAGCTGGGGTCATTCCCTAGCACACACATCACACATTTCTTTCCCTCTTATTTCTCCTTTCTTTCCTTACTTTTTCATATCATTACCCTGGTCACAACACAGTGTTTTGAAAAGCCATCAGCAGCTTTCCTGATCCTGCACCAGGGATGAACAGTAAGCCAGGAGGTTACACTGAAGCCTTTGATTTTTCCAACTCAGCCTGCAGAGTCCTGTCTCCATGCTGAGTGTATCCTCACGCTGGGAGCGCGGCACTTCTTAAATAGAGGCACCTGGTCTGTCCCAGTGCAAAGTAAGGAGCACCATTAAAATTATGATTCATCCTAATTTATTACACTGGTGCCTAGGAACCATCCCAGATCAGCTTCTTTCTCTGCCTAGGCATTGTATCAAGTGAGGCATGACACTCTCAATCAAAAGGGGAAAGTCAGAAAGGGAAAAGCAAAAACGGGAAAGGGAGAAGAAATACAGAAGATTTTGGGTGGATTGTTTTTCCTCTCCTTTCTCCCCTGCTGACTGCCAGCTTTATCCCACCCACAAACGCCTTCCAGCTCTGGCCTAGGTATCCTCATCCAATTTTTGACAAATGATTCCTTCAGCAAATAAACAATTTAAAGGGGACTACAGCTATCCATACAGATGTCTCTTTCTGCAAAGTGCTTAAGAGAAAAGAACAAAAGAAAACACAAATCCAAAGGATGGAAACAGATTAATGTTTCATTTTGGCCTGTTTTGGAAACAGTCTGGTTTTTTCATATCAAGATTTCATTTCCAACTTTTTCTAATTGTCAGTTAGTGATTTTATAGTGGTCCACTGCTGAGGGCTGTACATCTCCTTCCTCCTGAAGGGTGTGAGCTCCGTTCCCAGCTTCACGGCTGCCCTGATTCCTGGGAATCAGAGGGGCTTCTCCATGCAGCCTCCTGCGTCCCCTTGTCCTCCATGGACATCTCCATCCCTGCCAAGCCCAGGCTATTCTCAGTGGGAGGACACTTGGTGCTTGATATAGTTATAGGCTACCTGTACTGCTTTTCCCTTTGAGTTTTGAGGAGTTAAGCAATCACAGCTGTCCTTCCAGCTCTCACTGCTTCCTAATCAGCAGTCTGGATCTCCTCAGCAGAAGACCCAAGGTGTTAAAGGAGGAGAGGAGCACATGCTACATCCCTCAGCATAGAACAAAACATCCCGTCTACCACGAAATCAAGTAGTGTCCAGTCTTGATGGATTAAAAACACAGAGACACCTCACAGTCACTCCTTTTGGTGCTCATCTTCCCTGCATGTGCAGCAACCTAACAGCAGTTCAGAAGATTAGTGCGAAGAAGGTCATATTCAGCTTTGGGGTGTGGGGAGCAGACACAAGACAAGACCCTCAGGATTCAGCTCCTATGGGACAAGCCAGAAAAACAACCTCCTCATGGGATGAAGGACGTTCCCTGGCCTTCATAAATGGACCAAGAATGTCCTCGGTCCTGCAGGGATATTTCACCTGAGTTCTTAGATAACAAACAAGGAGCAACAGGGCATCGGATAGAGCGTTGAGCAACCTGATCTTGCTAAAGATGTCCCCGCTCACTGCAGGGTGAGTGAACTAGATAATCTTTAAAGGTCTCTTCCATCCCAAAACATTATATGATCCTATTTTATGCTTGATGCACACAGGCTATTTCTATATACTCCTACTTCTTATTCCACCACTTTCCACAGGCCATCTCTCTGTTCCTCAGCAAGTGCAGTTCCCACCAGTCCTCAGGCATATTGTCCACTACTGGGCATGCAGCAAGAAGACAGATCTCCCTTGTGTCCCACCCTCAGAAGGAAGAAAGTGCTTGAATGGTCTTGCTTACCTCTGGGGAGGGGAACTGGGATTTGCTTCCATCAACTGGGGCAACCAAGAGCATGTCCTGCAGGATTGTCGTCATGTGCTGAGCCATGACCTTCTGCTGATCGACGCTGCAGTGGTTCTCCAGGGAAATGATGACAGGGTATGGTGAGGTCTAGAACAAGATAGCAACATACATCATCAGTGTTTCTCTGCAATTTCACTGGTCTACAGCAATTATTATAAAACCCAGTGCTGCTTTCTCTGGAAATGAGTGTGTCAACAGTAGGGTCTAGTATTCTGGTAAAATGAACATTTGTTAAAAATTGACAAATTTAACTGTGCAGTAGCCACTCAGATCTCCACTGATGCCTTCCAGAGATGATGATCCAATGGACAGGGCACCATGCAGGGTTAGGATGCCTCCCACAGACTCACTGGGGCACTTTGATGAGGCTCCCTGTGCGCCCATTCTCCCCTTGCACTGTGGGTCAGAGCACCTTTCCACCTCAGAGGAAGGACTGAGAAGGGAGGCATGAATCCTTCCTGCATTCATGCATAGGTCTGATTTGCTCCCTGTGGCTCCCCCTAGACATTTTGTGAGCTGAAGACATTGTCATTCTTACTACTTTAGAGACCCAAAGGAAACTTGATACCAGCTCTCAAGTACACTGAAGGAAAATATCAGAAAGACCAGTGAGTCTGGATAGATCCAGAACTTTTTAAAGGCTGCTGGCCCAGCACTGCCACACCAGACTCCAGATCTGCAGAACAGAAGTAGTCTTTTGCATCAGTTCCTCCAAAACATATGCACATGGGTTCCTCTAAACTAGGAACAGGCCCTGAGACATCCAAAACCACACAAATCATGGGCTTGTTTGCATTTCCCACCAGGTATGCTCAAGATGTTGCACATTATTTTCATTGCAGTGGGATGCAGCTGTGCTAGTATAGATTCAAACCCATCCTTAGATAGTGCTCTGCCTGTCCAGCAACTGCCAAGAATGGATCTCTGCAGAAAGCAGAACATGGATGCCCAGACAGAAAGATACATTTTGTACCCATAAGAAATGCTAAGGTGAACTCTTCATTGTTCATGCTCTGCTGGGAGGGCAGAGACCTACTACCAATCTTGGACTGTACAACATGAGAGTTCTGTGAGGTTCCCTCATCCTTACTTTGAAAGCATAGTTCTTGATTGCCTTAATGACATCACTGAAGAGGATCTTGGAGGTGAGAGTGTAGCCATGATAAATGACGGGCTCTGAGTTAGGGCCATCCCAGCAATCCAGTTCCACACAGCGGCAGCCTTTGGTGAGGGCTCTGGAAACAAAGAAGGGACCTCGTTGGGTTCTAAACCTTCTGTTCCATCTCAAAATGAGGGAGCATCAGGCACAGGTATTGCCTGGGAAGGCTGACAAGAAGTTTAGGGAGCAAGGGAGAAAAGAGGAGCTTGGAAAAAACAGGAAAGCAGATGGAAAAAGGATGGGATCAGGAGAGCTCAGTCAGCAAAGAGAGCTCAAGGTTGAGCAAGGAAAGCACAGTAGGATCTTAGAAAGGAAGCAGTCAAAGTCCAAGGTAAGAATCATCCAAAGAAGAAGACATGAAGACATAGCAAGTGCCAGATGAGAAAGGACACTTATGACTGTGCCCCAAATTTTTCCCAAAGATAGTGAAGAGAAAAGAAAACAAAGAGTGACTGCACTGGAAGAAAGTTAAATAATCAAGCCTTAGAAGCAAGGCCATGAACCCTAGATAACGTAGATTTCCCCTGTAAAGATTTATCTGTCTAGGAGGTGACCTTGTCCCTTTTACAATAATTCCCTATACATTTCAGATAACACAACTCCTTTAACTTGTTGCAGTAAGAATCCAAGAACCACAGAATGATTTGGTTTGGAAGGGCCCTTAAAGATCATCTCGTTTCAAACACCTGCCATGGACAGGGACACCTCCCACTAGACCAGGCTGCTAAAATCCCACCCAGCCTGGTCTTGAACACTTCCAGGAAGGCAGCATCCACAATTTCTCTGGGTAATTGGTTCCAGAAGTATGGGATTATTTATTTTTTTTACAACTAAAGCATATTTTTAATATACCATAAGAGGAATTCAAACAACTACTGAAAAACCACTCATGCCAGATTTCACTCTCTACTCTTTAGAGCCTGTGACTCTAAAGAGTCACACTGCTCCCTGAGAATCAGGTAAGTAATAAACAAAGACAGAACTGCAGTCCCTGGCTTACTTATAAGGAAACACTGTCTCACTTCATAAAAGTACAGGTCATAGCAGAAGTAAAGTAAGGTGGTTGTCCAGGTTTGTAAAGGGCACTGCAAAATCTGGCCATGAGACATCACACAGCAGTTTGTTGTTACAGGTGGAAGTAGGTAACACTTAATGTTCTGTCCAGGGACGCTGTGGGAGCATCTGAGCTGCTAGAGAGGAACCAGACATAGGCTTCCACATCACCCACAGCACTTCATTAGCTCACAGACCACCTCTTTTTTTTGAACACTCCAACTAGGTATCTCCAAAATAAGCCCCAGCATGGTTTTAGGGATAGTCCATGCCAGAGCCTAGTCCCAAAAGACAGTAGAGATTGTAAACATCATGACGTTTTGGCTCTTTCCAGTCCCTACACAGTCCTGCAGCTCTATCCCAGAAATTTTTGCACTTTCTAAGTTCCTTGTGCACATGATCTCATGCAACATTCTGGGGAATGCAACATACTCCCTCGGCATCATGCTTTAAAAACACCATGCTGGAGAGCTTCAATCCAGGTGTTTTAGCCTACTCCCTGATGTAGTAATTATACATCTTATAGTCAGGTGGACACCACACGGGCCCAGCAGAGACCCAGGTCAAAGTGCTACGAGAATGGCCAATCTGGTTTAGAAACAGCTAACCCTGATGTGAACATGGGCCAGCCCACATTACCTAGTCTCTAGGTGGCAGATCGCTTCTTGGTCCTCTTGCATCTAGCAGTATAGTTACATCCTACGTCTTCTATAAAAAAAGAAGCCAACACACACACATAAACACACGCATACATTACCTGATATAGGCTTCTGTGCTGCTCGGACCTGTGAGCTGGTCTTCCATAAGATAGGTATTGTGTGAGGATGACACTAAGTAGTGACTGAGAGGTTGAGTCATGTCCTGGTAAACTTTACGGTGAGAGGAGTTGAATATATTTCCATCATCGGACAGCAGGTACATCAGGAAACCATCTTTGGTCATAGCGTTACCCCTCTTGGCTGTCAGATAAATAGACAGAAAACCTATACCGAAAATCTGACACCACCAGGTTGTGCCATCATCTTTACCTGCTGCTCTCCACAGGATCTCAAAGGCAAAATATGCATTCAGCTAACAGGAAAGATATTGATGCTATTCAGATGATGATGACAGCTTCATCTGCTTGAAAATGCTTTTAAAACCCCTTCACAAACATGGCTTTTTACAATAATTACTGTGCCTGATAACATCTTAAAAGTGTCAAAGACAGCACTTACCTAACCTGTCTCTAGAGATCTACAATATAAAAATCTCCATTAGAGCACTTGAAGCTTTCTTCAGGCCAACATAGCGAAATTGTCAGACATCTAAACATAACCAGGTAAATCCTGTCTAGATTATCCAATGAATACATGATTTGCAGAGTAAATACAAAATAATGCGACTTTGGGGAGAAATTGATGTCTCCCCATCTTGAGGGACTGGGTTGGATCTCAGGATTGCTCAAGTCTGACATCTGTCAAGCTCTGTCCCTCTCCTGATTGTATACCAGGATAGTGCAAAATCAGCCTATGATCCTGTGTTTGTTTCTGGAATATCTCCTCTAAGGTGGCAATTCATTTAATTTCTGAGCAGAAGGACAGTACTGTGATGGCTCTCCTAAACAGCTGTCACCTTCTTGGCCCTCTACTCAGAGATCTCATCACCCGATGGCTTTTCAGGTGCCCACATTCAAAAACATTTGCCTCTATTCTTGCTTCTGGAGAACAAAAATATCGTTACATTCTTAATCTTGCAAAGCCATGTGAGGTCTTGATGTTCCAATAAGCCATCAGAGCCTTTCCCTCTGGAGTTTCATCACCCTCCACCCAACCCCTCCTCAGCTGCTCAGTGTACCCAAATCACAATTGAAAAGTAATATTTCCCAGGTTCTCCCATGCCCTCCTCTCCTAGAGCTGCTAATGCTCCCCTAGAAGACTGATGTTTTAGAGGCAGCAGCAAGGAGAAAATTACACACATGGCTGCAGAGGGAAGCAGCAGTGAACCGATTCATAGTTCATCAAGAAAGCAAGATACTGAAGCAAACCAGCCAGAGTTTCCAACCTACCTCTTTCATTGGGCTCATATCTCTGGATTAAGGCAGGGGCAGCAACAACAGCATCTTCTTCTTGCTGTGTCTCATAGAGAAACCTCACCAGGTTCTGGCAGGACATGAACCCTTCTGCATCTGAGTACTTTTGGAAGATCTTGTCTATTTCCTTCCTCTCAGTCAGTATTTTGTAAAATTCCTCTATCTCATCATCCTCCAGAGCCTCTGTTTTGGACTTGTCACAGTGCTGTAAACGTAGAGGGGAGAAGGAGTGAAAACCTTCTTTCCTTCTGGCATATGCCAGCCGTAATCTGCACCAGGGCTACACAACGCAGAACACAAAATAATTGGAAATGGTTACTGGCCAGCAAACGAGAAGCTCTTGGTCGATGACAATGGTTCTCATTGACAAGGCCAACAGTCATATAGCAGTTACAATTGCTATTATTTAGTCGTGTTATCAGTCTCCTGAAAAGCACCACTGCACTGTGTGCTGTGCAAACCATAAGTTAGTCAGCTCCTGACAATCTAAGAACAAGTCAAGGCTCAAGAGAAAACAACCTCTTGTTCTCAAGGTGTGGAGAAATATAGAGAAACAATTAACTCAATGCAACCGAAACTACTGATAGAGACTGTGGCCTAAAACCCAGTGAGGAAAGTGAAAAGGGCTTTCCCCTTGACCTTAGTGGGTTTGAGCTCAGGCCTCAAGAGACTGTCAAGGCTGATAGAAGGGCATCAAACTGACTTTTAAAAAAATCATGCTTCACATGTACATGTTAAGGTATGAAAAAAAATCCCTCTTTCCATGGGCCTTTTCTACTCTCATTCAAAAAGCTTCAAGTGACAAAATCTCCACGAATTTCAAATCAGGTATCATCTTCTCAAGGAGCCATAATTGAAGTTTTTCATGCTCCCATGTTGCTCTGTGGTTTGAACTTCTCCAACAGTCAACAGCTCTGACAGAGCGCCACAGTCAAGGACTTGACTGACAGTGAAAGATTATGAATTTAAGATATGCAGGTTCGTGTCTCCATGAAGGACAACAGCTTTCCCAACAACAAATACTTAAAATATCCCCAGGTTCAATATTTAATCAGAAATTATAATTTTTCTCTGGAAAATCCTGATAGGAATTCTGTTGTTTGTTCCTAGCAGAATTCATCACGGAGAAGTGAACAACTATTTTTCAGTTATCTCTGGGATGTAAATCTCTGTATTAAACAGGGGCTGATCAAAACAAGTTGCAGTGGAAAGCAAGAGCCTGTCTCAGAGGAATCAGTTACGGCAGGGAGCATCATACAGCTTCCAAGTGTTTTTTCATGCAAATTTCAGCAATTAATCCACTTCTAGTTAATGCCTTGGTATTATGACGATTCCGTCTTTCTCAATATCTAAAGCGAGCAAACAGACTCTTAACAGTAGCATCCTGATCTCAGACAGCCCACTCATATCTTACATTTTAAGTAGGTCTGAAAATCCAATTTTTGCATGGAGACCAAAACGCCTGCAGGATGCAGCTTGCCTTACTCAGTCTTTGGCCTAAAAACTTCTCTTCTGAACTTGGAACGGGAGGTTGTGGTGCATTTCATTTCACCCTCACAACGGACAAGTCGCTGTTGGTTACTATGACTTAGCTGGCAGGTGGTAACTCGTCAAACCAGAGGAACTGAATTGCTTTTGGTCTTTGATCTCTTATGACAGCTGGAGTTATTGCCCTGGGTTTTACAACCCAAATGCACACCTCAGTTTAGCCAGTCGTCATACTAATCTCGGCCTAAGTCTGCTAATGATCTCTGTGATGGCCATGGTGACTTTGGCGGTGCCCCAAGCAAGATGACGATGAGGGATGTTTCTCTCCTACAAATACTCCCTCACTAGCAGTTTATGGTGCACATATAAAACCAAACAAAATGATCACGATGCACAGCATTTCACAAACACAGCAAAAAGTTCAATTTGTCCTGACTTCAGAATCTGCTGGGTAAAAGCTAATGGCTCATCTCAGTTACAGGACAACTGGTGAAGCCTCAGTACTACAGATACTCTCAAACTAGGTTTGAGCAGACCAGGAGCTGTCTTTTCCTTGCTAATTTCCATGTTTGTATGATCCTGTGCTGTGGCTCTTGCAGATCTCATAAGCTAAGTTGAGCATGATGCTTAGAACTGAAAAAAAGAATATAAAGAGGGAAACCAACTGGTGGAGAGAGACTGCAGGGATGCTGTGAATGACAGACCTTTCCTTTAAGACACAGGGAAAATGATATGTTACTTCTAGAAAACTGTCATGATAACTGATGTGCCTTGGGAAGTTTGTTCATTACTGGCCATTAAAGGTTGTGATGGAAACAGGACAATAGCACTGGGCTCATAGTCATCCCCATTTGGTCCCCATGTGTTGCCTGATCTAGTTGAGAGGCGTCCCTGCCTACGACAGGGAGGTTGGATTAAATGATCCCTAAGGTCTCTTCCAGCCTAGGCCATTCTAAGATTGATGCTACGATATTCCAGGACAAATTAGATGCACAGTATAAAAGTGAGGTCCTTTTGCTTGGGCATACAAGAGCTCCAAATAAGAAGGAGAAGCTCATCCCAAACCACTGTGTTTTACCTCACTTGTAAAAAGCGTGAACCATGAGTCCTGAATGAACTTTGGTCTGACAGAAAAAGTCAGAATGTACCACTTCTGAAACACTAGAATGAATATTCAGGTTGCAATTAAGCGAGCAATTAGAGGAGCTTTGCAGTTTCTGATTGTATTGCATATGCCTTACTCAGGTGCATCTAAAACCTAGAGGTAGGCACAGAGTTATGTGCTGAAAAACAAGTATAATGCGAGGACTTGCACTGTCGCTCTCTCTTGAATCCTTGATTGCCCTTCCTTTCTGTAACTAAATGAAGAAAAACTCACAGAGACAGAAAAGATTATCCTTTTAGTAGGATAGTCTCAGTCCACCTAAGTGTAGGCAGTACATAAGCTGAAAACGTAATTGCTTTAGGAGCAAGACAGGCTCTTCCTGGAGGCAATTCAGCCCACAGAAGATCTGAATTAACCTCCAAGCAGCCTCACAGTGGCTATACCGGAAACTTATGACAATTACAGGGCTAATGAGGGCACTTCAGCGAGCTGTCTGCATTTAGATGGGATGGATTAAGCAGTAATTACTTGAAGTCCTTAAGCAAAAGGAGAATTGAACTTCAAGTTTCCACTCTTAGAGCTCTCTTGTAACTATTGCAATAGCAAAATAGGTTCATTGAATGAAAAAAGGGTGTCTTTTCAGATGTTTAATGTTTGAAGATGCATAAGTGATTCATCTGGTACAGCTATTCTTTACTATGAGGTCTGTCACACCCTGGTCTCCATTATTGGCTTTATCTATACACTACAAACAAGGTGAAAGTGTTGGTGGTTACTTCCAGTGTAGATGTCTGTATCGGAGACATCTAACTCAGAGGAATCCCAGTTTTATTGTCATTTTTCCGGTATTTTCCTTAGCACACAATAGAATAAGATATGCCAGCCAGAGCAGACAGTACATCTAGAAGATTTTGCAAGCTGAAATTGGTTTAAGATCTGCTGATGACCTTCCCCGATTCTTGCAGAGTCACCAGAGAGAGACACCATCATAAAGCAAGGATTAGGAAACTTGTACCTCCTTTGGGGGAAGGTCCTAGTGAGATCTTGTCCATCCTCCCTGCTATCTGCTTATAGAAAGGCACAGGAGAACTACTGTCCAGCACTCAGAACTACCTTTTCTTTTTCTGATTACTGTTTACTACTTCTCAGAAAAACCATTTCTGAAACTGCCCACCCATGAATTGCTTCAGACAGGATTAAAATTTGGAAATTATGCAGATGTTTTTTTAGGAAGGCTTCCTGAGAGAAACCGAAAGCTTAACAACTCAGAAATTTTCATCCCTTTCTTATCTTATGATAGACTCAGCCAGCAAGCCAAATCTTGAGAATTTAGAAGTACATGTCCCTGACCAGATTAAATATGCCTTGAGCTATTAAATCAAGACTGATCCAGGCTTGGGTGCAATTTTACGTATCTATCATGAATCTGGTTGGGTTTTTTTTTCCTAATTTGCACTTTCTTTTTGTTTGTACCTGTCTCTTGGCACTCTCCTCTTCTGAGAAAGGGAGGATCTGGGTTCATAATTGCAACCAAGCCAATTTCAGCCAGACTTAGGCTTTGACACGTGGTTGTGGCATGCTAAGCTTCTCTCACACCTGGGACTCAAGGTGCACTTGAACTCTGTTTTTCCCTTCTTCTCACATTATCCATGTTTGCAACTCATCTCTGAATCATGGCAAAATTGGGCATCAATGGTAAAGAGAGACCTTAATTGCTGAACATCAAAAATCAAGAGTCCTTCTTTGGTACAAGAAAAGGTGCCAGGAGTTCACTTTAGCTTAGGTCTCCATCCAAAGCTGAAAGCTTTGGAAGACCTTGACCTCAGCCAACAGCAAATACTTTCTCTGCTTGCTCTCATTACCTGGAAAATCTTCTTGGCATGATAGTCATCGACTTCAATGTTCACTTCTTTCAGGAAGTCCTTGAGCTCTTTCAAGCTCATCTTGTTGTCTTTGTTTTTATCAGCTTTCCGCAGGCAGGTATGAATCCAGCTGCAGGGTGATGTAAGGAAATCTTTCCAGGTCAGTGCCTAGCCTGAATACCACCCTTCTGCTGCCCATGGCAGGGGGCAAGTCTCTTCTAAAGGCTCTGACCCACCCCTCCAGCTGCTGTAAATCAGCGTGCTACCACCAAACAGCTTACATCATCTCGTCTCCTGCTGTGAAAGAGCAAAATGGTGCTTTGGCAGAAGCAAACTGTGCTGTAATATAAGCGGTCGTGACCTGGGAGAAGCTTTTTACCATCTGGCCAAGGCTGGATCAGCTGTCCTTACACTGTAGGAGTTTCTGGCCACAGCCAGAAACAGTCTGGTTTCTCTTTCATGGCAGAAAATGCATTCTGCTCCAGACTGGGATAGAAGAAGGATGAAAAGAGCTCCCAAGTGGAGTTTGGCAAACTCTTTGTCAAATCAATATTCAGTATATCAAGGTGAGCAGTGAACAGAGATTCTCCAGAAAAAGCATTAATATTAATTTTTGGACTCACCTTCCGCTTCCATATTTTTTAGGGATTTCTACATACATGTCTTAAGAACTTTGTTGTGAGCAGAATCAAACCAAACCTTGTGGGTCTTGGCTTCCCCTCATGAAATAAGCAGGATCAATATTCACTGTGTTGTCCTGTGATCACAGTTCATAAGAGCTTAGTTTATGACAACTTCAGTGGATCTGTGGATCTGGAGTAATTACAACTAAAAATGGGCTTTTTAATATGACACCAGATAATTTGAACTGGGTCTCCCACTTTCTTTCAGTCTCTTAGGAAAATAATGTTAGACAGTTGAGACACCTTGCAGTTTTAAACAACAACAAAAAAAATGCTTTATGCATCATGGATCTGACTCTTTCCGAATTGTTTTACTGTCAAATAAGGAAGGTCATACAGAAAAATCTCCTATTTTCCATAGAAGAATTATCAAAGTAATAATTTGAGCTCCACTAATGTAACCTTCCACCTCTTGCATAGGAAGCATGGGTTCAAATTCATTTTGAAAAAAATCTTTTTAAAATGCCCTATCTGTATGTTAAGCACAGTAAACCTCAGGATTAGCAAATGCCAGCTGAGGCATATAGTACCACAACATTTTAATTGAGCCTTTCAAAATAATCCCAAAAAGAGGCATTACAGCCTTAGAGGTTGTTAGTGTTGACCACAGCTATCACCGCATTCAAATATTTCTGAACTATGGAGATAAGTGTAAACTGTTTTTAAGTATTGTTTGTCTCATGGAAGGTTGAACTTTCTGTCTTTAAAAACCTTGGCAGGTGCTACGCGATGACCTCACGCTGCATCCGCGTTAGCCTGCTAATATTAACATTCCCCTTCTTTAAACATGGAAACCAAAACAAAAGAGAGGCTACATTTTCCCAGCTCCCAAGAACATTCCAGAGCCCTGAGCCGAGGTCTGGCTTAGAATGACTCTTCCCAGAAAACCACGTTCAAGTCATGAAGCTCCCCCACACAGGGAGCGCAACATCACCCACCGCCACCATCAGGGTGCAGAACACCCGTTCCACCAGCCGTGCTCCAAAGGGCATCTGCTGAGCATGTCAGCGTGGTGCCACCCATTGACACCTGACCCTCACACTTCGGCTTCCCTTCACAGCCTTTCCCTAAAAATAACAGGCAGGAGTAACACGCAACTCCAGCAAGCCAAGAGAAAATCCAGTCTGTCATGGCCAGAGGTGAGCAACAGGTCTGGATAATACTAACTGTGTGTAAAAACTACTTTTTTTGCTCTAGCTACTGAAAAAAAGAATCACCACTGATCATGAGCGCCCAGAGGTCACACATTTATCCAGAGGTGACTCTGGAAGACACTATGTGGGCAGTAAAAGCACGTGCAAAAAGAGTATGCCCTGGCGTTGCCTGTGAGTGGAGGATACTTTTCTGTTATATCCCTTCCACGGAGGCTGAGTAGTGTAGGAGGGAAATCAGAGAACCCAAAGGGCATTCGGGGGTGCTGCAAGGGCAAGCAGCAAAAATAGGAAAAAAAAAGGAGACTACAGATGTCTGGGGCCTCAGCCTGTTGTTTCAGCAAACAGTAGCGTTCAGTTCCCAAAACACTCAAACTCCTCGTGCATCTGGATACCCTCAGGTTTGAAAGAGCTTAGAGGAGCTGGATGAACTAAGCACTTAAGCTGAAATTCTTCTCATCTGACACAAACACCATTTTGCAGCCCTGGCTGAGGGTCTTCCTTTCACCTTACGTGCCTATTTGGACCTGGGTAGACTAGGGAAAAGCTGTTTCCATTCTTGTATCCATCCAGAGAGATGTTTTTAAAAGGATCTGCCATCTCCAGGGATACCAGCTTTCTATTAGAAACCAAAGAGGAATGACTGAAAGTACCTGGAAGATATCCCATGAATGTGGTCAGAACAGAAATGCTACAGAACTTCTGGTAAATGCTTTCTAACCAGAAGAAAAGCTCATAATAAACCCCAGAATCAAAGTAGGCGACACTACTCAAATGAAAAGTCCCCTTTATTTTCTGATCTAAAGTTTTCCCTGCATGCATACCTGCAATATATACTAAATAACCAGTGCCAGCTTGTTGCAGGGTTGAATATGAGGCTTAATAAAATAGTACTGTATCTATAAGAACATGAGAAGTGCTCATCAAGCATGTGGGAGCTTTATCTTTGTAGGAATAAAGGACTGGAAAGGACACATAGGACACTACATCGAGTCCCTTGCTACAACAGGCAACTCCATCATCTTATAAACTGAACAAACCCCGTCTGAAGCTAGCAAGGTTTTTGCTTTCAGTACTTGTTTTTAAAATTTTGCCCACTCCTTACTTGCTTTGCAAGATTTCAGAGGCTGGAAAAGATATGCTGCAAGGCAATTCTCCAGTCATGGGGGACAGGCAGGGGACCGAGCACTTCTCCTCCTCTACTGACTCTTTACCTTCTGCGCTCACAGAAGCTGAGAACATTTCTGAGGTTTAAGGAAGATCTGAGTAAGCCCACGCTGCTAAGCAAGCCCAGCGAAGACAAACTAAATTTAAAATCCCAGGCTTTAATTAAAGCGTCATCAAATTTCAAATGAGAAATCATGCTGTTCCGTAATTCCAGGTTACGTTAAACAGCCTGAGACAATCCCAGATTGGAAGTCAGCACTGCACGGTAATTACTCTTCCAGAAATATGGCTTGCCTACCCACCCTATTTAGCTTCAATTCTGCTTTCCAAAGACAGAGAAGCACTTTTCCACACTGGAAATTTACAGCCTTCTTCCCTTCCAAATGTCATTGTTATTTTTCCCCCCTTAGCAATCTCGTCTGTTCTTACGGGGACGTTTTTCAGCAATATATTCAATTTGACACGCTCTAGGGACAACTTTCTGCAGCCTGGATTTTCCCCACATGCTGTGAGGTGGGGGCAGCCTTCACATTTGAAAGGAAAAACTGCCAGGGTGCAGCATTTCCAACAGCATCAGTTTCAAGATTTCAAGTTTCTCTAGAGACTGCTCCCTACCACCATGGACACAGAACTGATAATACTGCTGAGGAAGGACATTACAGCCTAGAGCCTGAAAAACTTTTCAAAACATATGGTGCAGGAGGTAAACACAGCATCCAGGCACATCGGAACTAGTGGAGTTTGTTGCCTTTAAACAAAGAGCACTACAGTTGTGCTTGTTAGGCTTCAGAGAATCCACAGAAGAGTAAAGCCTGATGAAAGCTCGGCTTTTACGTGCCACCTCCTTCATCATCAGTACATTATTTCCCAGCAGGGAATCCCTGTGGAGTGAAGCCTTGGCTGAGGGCAAGACTCCCTGATGCCTGCTCAAGCTCAGACATCAGCCGCGTGATTTTCCCCAGCTGAGGATTTCGCATCTCTCCTCCTCTCCAAAGAGGTTTTGAGGTTGAACAAGGTGTGAAGCTCACGTAGCCTTTTCTCACCCAGAGCGCTATCTGGTTTCTTCTCTGATAGCTGGAAGCCTATCGTTGTGGAGCTTAAAAGAACTTAATATTTTATGACTGCTGCGGCTCTGTGAAATCAGGGTGAAATCGGCCAGCAGGTTCGTATGTGGCGGCCAGGGCCTCAGACACACGGGGACTGCAGAAAACCCACCAAGAACTGCACCCACGGATATTCTCTCTTTTTACATGGATGTGAGACCTGTGGACGCAAAGCAACTTACCGAAATGAAATGCAGCCCCAGGGAAAATCCCCTGTGGATTCAACAGAGCCAGGATTTCACTCAATAACTAATTCACTCTCCATTTCACAACTAATTCACTCTCCTTTGCGCTCTGCTACTTTTCCTTTCTGATGTCTGTACTGTCACTAGAGCAGTTGCAAATTATTTCAGGGCAAAACTTCCTCTCATGCAGAAGCAAATAAGGAGTAATTTCACTAAAGGCAGTGGAGCTACCCCACAGTAAATTTGGCAGTCAGGAGAAGAGGTTCCCTCGCCTTGTATTACTGAGAAACACGATAAACAGTACAGGCTTTTCATGCCTTGCCAAGAAGTTTCTGTCCTGGAGTTTACTGCAATGCAAGTGAAACGGACCCCTGAAGAATACAAAAAAATAATTATTGTTTTATCTGGAGCTCCCTGAAAGAGGCAATTCTTTGCTTAAGGAGTGATGTTAAGCCTGAATCCACTCTTGTTGGTATCATATCATTGTAAACCAGGGGAAAAAAGCATTGGAAACCAGGGAGTTTGCCCATGTGCAAAATCAGTGCAAGAGAACGGTTGGTGTCCAGGGCCAATAGGGAAAAAAGGGGTTAGTCTACTATCTCCACCCACAGAGAAAGACAAGTGCATCTTTGTCTGCAATTAATCACTTTATAAAGCAAAGGATACTGTTGGAGTTTCTGTTTCTGGTTCATGGAGTTGCTGTGGGCTATGATTTTTGCAAGGCCGGAGATCCAGTGGTTGGCATCATCCTCTGAACTCGCAATGAGGTCCAGGTTTTTCCGCTGGTCTTTGAAAATGATGGAAAAGCAGCGATACTCTGGGACATCCTTGGCATATTTTTCCATACCTTCTGTTTTATGGCCTGACCTCACATCCCGAATATCTTCAATGGAGACTGTGGAAAGAAAGCAGATCCTGCTGTCAGCAGAGGTTCAGTCAATCTTATCTCTACTTAGTGAGGGATATTAAGAAATTACTCTTTCTCCTTTTCCTGCAACCTCTGGAGGACTCCCTTCTCCAAACTTTGGTACTACAGAGAGCTCAAATCAAAAGGAGCAGAAAGAGCAAGAAATTTTAAAAATTCTTTCCCCGTGTTCTTTATTGAACAAAGAAGTAGGATATGCACTAGATGTCACACTGTGATACCATGTTTATGAGATATGAATCACTGCCAAGAGTTTGGTTCCAGCCCTTGGAGCAACTCTGACTTGATCTCTGTTCCCATCTGAGGGTGGGGAGAGTGAAGCTCTGCCTCTCACTGAACATCACCTCATAGACAAAACGAGAGGTGACTTCAGTGAGAGGAGGGCAGGGACCAAAATAGTCATTTTTCAGTTTGCAGAAAAGTGGTAAAATTTAAAATCCCATGTATTCTTCTCAGTCACACAAATTAGGGAGGCAAAGACCAAAGCTTCAGAGCAGTTTGCTGTCACCCATACTTCATTCTGTTAAGGGTAGACTTGATCTTCTTTGCTGCAAGAAAGCAAAACACGTCTTTCAAGATCATCCTTCCCCGTTTCCATCTCTCCCCCTGAGCTAGTGGAAACAAGCCCTGAAGTTACACCAAGTCTGCAAAATGCATGCACAAGGCAATCCAGAAAGAGCTGTACACTCAAGAAACTATGTTATAAAGCAAACAAAAGTAATGGAGACACACCAACATTGCCCCTGAAATCAGGAAAGCTCCCACAGCTTCTTGTTGTCTTTCCTGGGCCACTCAATACATCTACAAAGGACTGAAAGGAAAGGGCAGAAACCACTTAATCACATTTGACCGCTGAGAAACTTAACACCAAAGTAAGGATGGCACCTACACACAACAAATGGTAAAATGTTTGCAGTGTTGGAGCCCATAACCCAGAAAATCTCATTGCATTTTCTTGGGCGGGAGATGGACCAGTTGACAGTTTGCTAACCAACACCATCTCAGGGCACACATAGAAAAGGCAACACACCTGAAAGATATTCAGCCATCTTCTATAACAAGCATGAAAGAAATAGGTAAGATATCACAGGAATCTGAAAACAAATAACAAAAAAAACCACAAAAAATACCACTTAACCTCTTCTCTACTTCAAACTGTAAATTACAAGTAGAAATTAAATCCTATGTCACAGATGTTTGAGATTTATTTTATTTGTGCTTATCTTGAAGGAATTTTACTGAAAAGCAATATGTGAGTGTAAAATATCCCTGCTCTTTAGCTGAATAGAAGAAACTTGCTTTTAAACATCCATTCTATCTGCTCCTTTATTTAAATTGGTGCATTTTCACCAGTAATGTGCCTGGTTCATTCAAAGTCAACACAGCAAAAAACCACAACTCAGTATCCACCCTGCATGGTTTTTAGCATGGTTGCCCTGGGATCATCCAAAATTTGTCAGATGATCATTAGAGCCTAAAATCTTCCCTTTTTTTTCACAGCAGTTGTGATAAAGCTCAGCAAAACTTCAGTCTTCAAAAATCAGTGGCTTTCCAAAACCAACATCTGCTATTTGCTTTAAATTCTCACCACATGTTGAGGAGGTCAAACCCTTCTCTGGTTTCGTTCCTATAAAAGAACATATCATAAGGACCTTCCTGAAGCTGGCAAAGCTCCTCCCTGACAATTATGAGCCATTACCTTTGTGTGGTCTTTTTACTATCACTTCATAAAGATCAAGGGTTGATCAGTCATTGAGGAAGGGAGGAAAAGGTTGGGCTGGGCTGGGCTGGGCT